>NC_064816.1:20737322-20801629 GCF_023721935.1 Panthera uncia
AAAAAAAAAAATTTTAAAAAAAAAAAAAAAAAAAAAAAAAAAAAAAGAAACCATATTGGAGAGCCCTGAACCCTGATTGCAAAAGTAGCAGAAAGCTTCGAGATTTCTCCATGCAGCCTCCCTACAACTTCTGCCAGGTCAGAAACATTCTCAGACTGTCTCTGGAATAGGATGTGTGGTAATTCATTAGGGTTTCAGAGGAATCTCTGTAAGAAGAGATAAACGAAGTTACGACAGCAGGAAGACTGACCTCAGACAGGACATGTACTGTGTGTGTGTGTTGGGGGGGGAGGTGTCCCTGTGCTGCACACCTGACACGCATCACTCATCAGTGAGGGCAGTGCTAGTAGCACTGCCACTTTGTAGGTGACACCCAAGTACGACAGACCCAGACTCCAACCCAGTGCTAACATAAGTCCATGCTCTTGACCCTTATTCCCCTGCACTGAGATGTCAAATAAGTATAGTCTAGGACACCTACTCAACTGGATAACGATAAGGACTTCCGGAAAACAGAGATACACCTAAGAGATGGCTACAGGTCAAACCGTGCCCAACTTTTGGAAATATGTACCCGGCTGCTGAATCAGTCACAAGAGACACGCGAACGAAGCATGCTTCTCCACACAAAAGCTTTACGGTCTCTGCATTTGAGAGGACCCTTCTACCTTCTGCCCAGGACAAGAAAAACTGGCTGCACTGCTCTGGTACTTGGACTTACTTATTCATGGATTCATCTCGCCTCATCCACAGAAAAGGGGAATTTTCTTCTTGCCTCATGTCTGAATATGCTTCAAGTCTGGACTCCATGTTTTGCAATGCTTCCCTTACATCAAGGGTTAGTCTCACCATTTCACCCTGTGAAATGGGATTCTGGGAGGAAGAGTACGTGCACCGCCAAATTCCAATATACTGAATTAGGCTTTTCTATTCCTTCCTCACCCCACAGCTCTTGTCACTTAGGGAATTTCCTAGTTCTGTCTGGACCTATGGTGTCCATGTCAGATTTCCGACCTGGTCAGTGTACTGGGCACACCAGAAGCTATGTATTATTTAGGAACCAAAAAGCAATATAAAACATACCAGGGAAATAGTCCCAAGGGACTTGTGAATTGTGAAACTGAAATGGAACCTAATATTATCGGGACTTGACAGCATTTGCTCCTCATCACCAGGTGGCAGTGTTACTAAACACGTGTACAATCTGTGTGGAGGGTTGATTATGGATTTAAGCTAATTTTAGTCAATCACATGGCTTCTGACAATATCCAGATCACTTTGACCTATAAACTGGGATCTCAGAAGACTGTGAGAAGGAGGGAATAGCGGCAGCACTATTCTCACGGGAGGGTACAATTCTCTGTGTGCCCAGCGGAACCCTGTGCGCCCACAGATCCAACACCGGAGCTTTTGCTGACAGGCTGAGCAGCTACAGCTCGTCATACTCCCCTTCATCTTTCCTTTCTTTCTTTTTTAAGTTTATTTATTTTGAGAGAAAAAGAGAGTGTGTGAGTGTGAACAGGGAAGGGACAGAGAGAAAGAGAGGAAAAGGGGGTGGGGAAGAGAAAGAGAAAGAGAAAGAGAAAGAGAGAGAGAGAGAGAGAGAGAGAGAGAGAGAGAGAGAGAGAGAGAGAACGAACAAGCCCCACGCAGGCTCTGAGCCGTCAGGGCAGAGCCCGATACCGGGTTTCAACTCATGAACCGTGAGATCATGACCTGAGCCGAAATCAAGAGTTGGATGCTTAACTGGTGGAGCCACCCAGGTGCCCCTCACACTCTTCCTTCATCTTTCAATGGACAGTGTTTTATGGTTCTTAAGGCATTCTTTGGGGTCCATTTCTCACTCCCCCTGTTATTAACTTGGTTTGAAAGTTTATTACAAAGAGTCTCTAATGTATAATACAATGGAAGCTATGCATAAAAATAAATGTCTTTAAACTTAATGATTAAGGGGCGCCTGGGTGACTCAGTCGGTTAAGCGTCCGATTTCGGCTCAGGTCATGATCTCGCGGTTCGTGAGTTCGAGCCCCGCGTTGGGCTCTGTGCTAACAGCTCAGAGCCTGGAGCCTGTTTCAGATTCTGTGCCTCCCGCTCTCTCTCTGACCCTCCCCCGTTCATGCTCTGTCTCTCTCTGTCTCAAAAATAAATAAACGTTAAAAAAAAAATAAAATAAACTTAATGATTAAGATTTTTTTCTCCTTTTCATTGCAGTTGCCCTATTTGCGGCAAATGAACTCATTTTTTATTGCTTTTAAGGTGATGGAAATTTTTTATCTCTTGATCTTGGTGGTAGTTACAATGTTTAAGTTACATTTATAAAATGTTACAAGGTTGACACTTTAGATTTGAATATGTATACTATGTATTAATTATATCCCAGTAAGAAACTGTTCAAATCCTAGAGCAGCTAGAGTTTTACAAAATTAATGTGAGTCTCAGGGTGTCTGGCTGGCTCAGTCAATAGGGCATGTGACTCTTGGTCTCGGGGTTGTGAGTTCACGTCCCACATTGGATGTGGAGCCTGCTTAAAATAAAATTAAAAAAAAAATTAGCCTGGGTCTCAGTTTTCACACACATACAATACTGGTATTAATGCTACCTTCATCTCATGATTATATAATTTATGTTGCCATGTGAAGAGCTATTCTCTGTACAATAAAAATGCTGACACCAGGTGCTACTGGACTTAAGAAACAAAGCTTAAGAGCATTTTGATTGTTTGCAATTGCCTGGAAATCTCTTCGTAGTTCTCATTTCCTCCCCGCCCTTCTCCTGGCCATGGTAATACGTGCTGCTCCAACCCACTGCAAAATCTATCCAGCCAAGAAGAGTGTGGCCTGCCACCTGCTGTACTCTTGAGATGTGAGAGTACTCTGCTGCGGTGCCGAGGCCAGACTCTGGATATTGGGCAGGTCTCTGGGAAGCTTTGTTTACCTTTTCAGAAAGCAGGCATTGACTTCCTGAGCCTGGTTTGAATTATAATACTGATCAGTAATAGGAAACCTCTTTTATCCTAAGGTCTGTGCTCTAAATGGTTCTCTGGGTCCTGGGTCTGTTTCTTCATTTGGTTCTGACAAGAACTCTGGGAGTTGGCAGTGCAAGAACCCTTAAGCCCATCATTCAGAAAGCAAAGGGGAAGTGACTGCCTCCACTGAACACCCAGGGCGGATAAGCCGGACCAGAAGGAACACAGGCAGGCTGTTCCTTCTCTCCCTCAACACATGTTTTGCAAAAATTGCATTTTATATAGCACAGTTTTTAATATATGTTTGACCTTCAGGACTCTAAATGCAAACACAGTAAAAATGAAGCTTGGGAATATAGTATTAAAAAACTGGCTTAAATCATCATCTAAATATCTAAAAACATTATGGATATATTGCTGATGGGAATGTAAAATGGTACAGCCTTTCTGGAAAACACTATGGCAGTTTCTTAATAAACTAAAACATGAAATTACCAAATGACCCAACATCTGCACTCCTGAGCATTTATCCGAGACAAATGGAAATTTCTGCACAAAAACCTGTACAGAAATGTTCACAGAAGTTTTATTTGCAACAGCTAAAAACTGAAAACTACCCAGATGTCCTTCAACAGGCAAACTGCCAGAAATGGTTAAACACATTTTGGTACTTCTACTTGACTGGGTGGAAGAGTAAAAAGGAACAAACTACTGAAAAACCTAATAATTTCAATGAAATCATGCTAAATGAAGAAAGAAAATCCCAAAGGTTTCTATATCATTCCATTTACATAACATCCTTGAAATGACATTATAGAAATGGGGACAGCTTCGTGGCTGCCAGGGTTAAGGATGGGAGGAGAGGGAAAGGAAGTATGACAGGGGAGTCAGTGTGAGAATACAAGCACAACACAAAGGATCCTTGTGTTGATGTAAGTCTTCGGTATCTTGACTGTGGTGTTGGATATACAAAGCTACGTATGACATAAAATTGCACAGAAATACAGATATGCACATAAACACAGAAGTGAATATGAATAAAACTGAGGAAATGTGAACCAGATGGGTAGATTTTACCGGTATCCTAGTTGTGATATTGTACTTTATTTTGCAAGCTGTCATCAGTGGGGGAATGGGTAAAGGGTAAATACAGAAATGGGATCTTTCTGTATTTATTTATTTTTTAAAGTTTATTTTGAGAGAGAGAGCGTACGTGTGCACATGCATGCACGCAGGAGGGGTAGAGGCAGAGAGAGAGGGAAAGAGAACCCCAATCTGACAGTGCGGAGCCCCATGCAGGGCTCAAACTCACGAACCATGAGATCATGACCTGAGATGTCTTGATTTAGACTTGGACGCTTAGCTTACTGAGCCACCCAGGTGCCCCTCTGTATTATTTCTTGTAACTGCATGTGAATCTGTAATTATCTCAAAATAAGAAGTTTAATTAAAAAGCTATGGATTTTACTTGGTATTTGTTCATTTATCAAGCCATTGGTTATAAAGAAAACTAATTTAGTCAACAAATATTTACAATGCTAAGTGCGGGGGATATGGCAACAAACAAGGCAGACAGAAGTGCCTGCCCCCACGAGAGCTTACATTCGGATGGGGAGGAGACATAGTGCACACAGTAAGAAAACAGCAAACCAGGTTAGCTGGTGAAGCCTTAGGGAGAAAATAAGGCATGGGAGGACAGGGGTAAGGGTTCTTTAAAACAGGGTGACCAGAGAAGGCCTCACCTGTATGGAGAATGCTTAAGATTTGAAGGAAGAAAGGGAGCAAGCCCTATATGGGAGGAAAGTACTCCAGGCGAAGGCAACAAGTGCAAAGGCCTGTCCTGAGGCAGGAGCAAGCGTGGCACATTTGTGGAAAGGCAGAAGGGCCAACGAGACCAGGGCCAAGCAAGCAAGGCAGGAAGTAAGAGATGAGGCAGGGGTCAGGAGGCCATGGACCAGTGACAAGGCCCTGGCTTTTAATGGAGGGCGATGGGACACTACTGGTCGGTTTTGAGCAGAGTGATGTCATGCTCTAACTTCTGGTTTATCAGGATTACTCTGGCTGCTGGGTGAAGAGCAGGGAAGGGAGTGGCAATGGCAAAAACTCTATAACCAGAGTGGAGGCTCCTGCAAAATCCAGACAGAAACACAGGGCAAATGACAGGAGTTACCATGTTGTTGCCTGTATGTATCCACCTCGATAGGTAAACAACAAATATTTTTTGTACCTCACTGATATCCTTACAAAATATTACTCTGTGTTTTGTACCCTGGGCAAAGCTAGGGCTTTAATTGTACAAACCTTATCTTGTGACCCAGATGGCGTCTCTTCTAGAGTCTCGGTGCTTCCCAGATTGGAGAGCTGAGTGCTTGGCTGTAACCCAGGGCTGGAGATATTGGAGTCGCCCATCTGATTCTGAAATTAAAAGGAAAAGTATATCATGTGAACAGTTTGCTGACTACTATTTGGCTCATAAGACATCTGAGGTTATCAGCAATGCTATTTTAAAAACAAGCAAAAATTCCCCCAAATGTTTTGCTTTGGACCCTCAGGTAAGTAACTTAAAAAATAAAATTTCTAGACAGTTGAGCACTTGGTTTTAGATAATAGTGACAATTGTTTTTATATCCCTTGAAGTGCATATATTACTGCTAAGTAGTGTTGCACTGTATGATCACATTACTGTCTTGTGGAACACTCACCCATAGGAGGTCATTTGTGCTATTTCCAGTTTTTGGTAATTACGTATAGAGCTTTTATATTCATAAAACCTCATGCACGGGTTTTTGTGTGGACAAAAGCATCATTTCTCTAGAGTAAATACCTAGTGGTGGTATACCTAGGTCATTTGGTAAAATGCATTTTTCTTCTAAATTTTTGTAGTTTTAAATTTAGATTTAGGATCCATTTTGAGTTGATTTTTGTATAGGGTGTTACATTTATGTTATGGATTTTTTTTTTCTTTTTTTGTATGTGGATGGCCAATTGTTCCCAACACTATTGGTTGAAATCATTGTATACTCTTAAAACTTAAACTAAAAAGATCTCTAAGCATCACCATCAAGATGACAGTCATTAAATGTTTTAAAATTCCTGTTAACTTATATGTAACACCAAAAGTGAAAATACTTTTGGTCTTAAAGAGAATCCTAAAAACAGATCATTAGGTGGGCACAGAGAATCCTAAAAACAGATCATTAGGTGGGCACAGAATTATGAATTCTTAGGAACTGAAGTTATTATATTTGGGCTATGTGATCCATTACCCATGTCACAATGGACACCAGAAACAGTTTAGAACACTCAGGAGACCAGATTTAAAAACGAAGCCCCAAACTTCAGTCCAGGGACACATTAATTTTGATAGCAGAGAATAAGTACATGTACTTAGCACAGCGTTAGGTACTCCAATGTTAAATGAATGGCTAAAATGCATTTATTCTATTCAAATGACGTAATCCTTATAACACTTTTTATTCAGTGTTATCCATTTAGACAGAGGTGAAATAGCCTGGGACAGCCTATGAAATATCTTTTTAAAAACATCTATTACTGAAATACAATTGACACACAATGTTATATTGGTTTCAGGTGTACAACATAGTGATTAGACAATTCTACCTATCACACAGGGTTCACCCAGGCAAGTGTGGTCACCATGCAAAGTTATTACAACATTACTGATTATATTCCCTGTGCTGTATTTTTCATCCCCATCACTTACTCATTTTATAACTGGAAGTCTGTACCTCTTAACCCCATTCAACTGCCTATGAAATATCTTATTTTCTACCCCTTTGTGCAACACCACCATCAGTATGTACTAACACATTATGGAGAATGCTTGGAATTAAACTGCATCACAAAAAAGCTCAAAACAATGTTCATAACAAGTTCCTAAGAGCAGAGGGTATACAATGTTCAGAAACATTTTCAAAATTGGGAGTTTTCACATAAAAATCCCAGCTTGTTATTTTCGGAGAGAAGCTGGACACCTTTGCAACAACTGGCTGGAGCTGAGCTGCACATGACTCTCTGATGCAGGGCCGGGTTTTGTTTGCATCAGGGCTACCCTGGCCCACCCACTACATGTGCTTCCATGGCCCATGTGGTTTTTGGGGCAGTTTAGTCTCCTCTACTTAACTCAACATGAACTACAAGATGGGCTGTGCTTTAAAAGGTCTCAGACATTTTTTTTATACACGTGCAGGGCTGTTCTCGGAAGGTTTAATCTGAGTTTGTAGAGGATACTTGCTATTTGTACAGATTCGGGGAAATGGACAAACTTTCTGGAGGGTAATTTTATTATAATATTTAGTATAAACCTTAAAAATGACAAAATCCTTCGATCTACCAATTGTATTTCAAATAGTTTATCTTAAGAGAAAATGCTGAACACGAAGACTTAGCCACAGGATATATTTCTGAGTTCTTAAGAGAATCAGAAAAGAACAGCATATTGTTTACGTAAAGCACGGGAGAAAAAACATGCAGCTATGAATACCACTCTTCTCTTTTTCAAAAAGTTTTCATTCTACCAAAAGAAATCTCACAGGGACTCCACTGTGAGATGAATAAATAGCTACTGTCATCAAGGTATTGTTCTTTGAAAAAAAAACCTGGTTACAAAAGAGTTAATAAAAGCGACTTTTAAAACTAGTTAATAATAAAACTAGTGTAGAGAAGTATACCACACACTCTGGGACACATTTACACATATTTTTGGAAGGATACAAAGTATTATCAGTGATTATTTCTAGGTGGTGGGATTATGTTTTTTTCTTTTACTCTAATTTTTAAATATGAAATACAAACAACCTCTCAACCAAAATCCAGGATTATATCCTGTGGCTACAAGCAACTCAGTAAGGGGCCGCTGTAAAGGATTGTGGCTTTAGCTATCTTTCTTACCTTTATTATTACTTTTTAATGTTTTGTTTATTGTTTAGAGAGAGAGTATGACAGGGGAGGGGCAGAGAGAGAGGGGGACAGAGGATCTAAAGCAGGCTCCATGCTGATAGCAGTGAGCCTGACTCGGGGCTCAAACTCATGAACCGTGAGATCGTGACCTGAGCCAAAGTTGGACGCTCAACCGACTCAGCCACCTGGGGGCCTGTTTCTTACCTTTAAAAAAGGTAAGTTGGTTAAAACAAACTATAGGACTTTAGGAGAAAATGTTTACTATAGAGTTGTAATTTCCCAACAGTCTTTACTATAAATCCTTCACCGCAAAGCGTGGAATTTCATTCACGGTGGGTGGGGGAGATTTAGGATTGGGGTTACATGCCATCACTGAAGCATGGCTTGCACCTCTGCCCTAGACTGTCAATCTAAGTCTCTACTACAGATAAACAAAGGGCCATCTGGAGCTGCGCGGCAGCTGAGAGCACCCATGCAAACACTTGGCTATGAATTCATGGGTCACTGTGAATTCCAACTCCCATTTGGTTGGACGACAGGCAAGTGTAGACACGAAAAAAAGCTGCTCTTTCAGGAAGCTCCACCTATTTACAGATAGTTTTCAAAACCAGAAAGAATGCATTATAAAAAGGAAGAACCAAAGATTTACAAAATTCCCAAAGGTTTATTAGTTTTAATCTAGCCATAGACATCACTTTACTTATTCCATAGCATGGGGGAATTTTCTTTACAACGGTAATTACCGTGCTCTCCATATTCTTACCTTTTGCAATGTGTCACATTTTCAGATTGCCTGCTTGACCTAGAGTTCCTTTATAGCTTTGTAGACAAAACCAAGGCTCTGTTCCTTCTTTCATTTTGTGGCTACTTGCTTCTTAGGCTGAGGAGTAAGCCAGGCCACCTCCCAGAGCACCAGCTCTGGTGCACAGCACCTACGCTTTCTGTCCCGTGTGGCACCGTGATCTAGTCATCACTAGGAATGTGTGACAGAGCCCTGGATTTATTAGCTACCTGTTCTCAGAACACAAAAAGGCCTCTATAAAAACAGAACAAGGCATCTATATAGATAGCCAGATCTCATTAAGGATATGAGAGGGAATTTGGGGGAATACAAGGTGACCTAAAAGAACAATTATTCTCGGAATTTATTCTCATCCAGTTAGGATCCTAAGTGTTCATGCATCCACTACAGAGATGACTGCTTTTCCTATATTAATTTTCAGAGTTGCATAAATTCCTCTTAATTCTCTATGAGACACTGAGGAATGTGATGCAACTTGAACTTCTCAGGGGCTCTAATGTACACTTCTCCACCTCAGAAGTGAGATTTCCTTTGGTGTTTGAATAGGACTTTTCAACCTTCCAGAGCACTGTTAGAGGAAACTACCTTCCAGAGCACTGTTTCAAAGTCTGCTCCCTAAACTCTAGATTCTTGAGATGCTGAAGTGGAATATGAGAAAAATGGTCCCATAGTTCGATCAACCTGGGAATCGGTGCTGCTGTACTTATTGTAGGGCCCCTCAGAGTCTTGAGCATTGCAAAGCCCAAAGCCCCAGGAGGATGGGGAGGAGGAGCCATGTTAACAACATTTCCTTAACTCACTTGACCAACTGGAACCTTTCCTAAGGGTCACCTGTTAACTACGTAGAGTCTAGTGTTAGAGCAGAATTGTTTGGGAAACACACCATAGAGAGTGCTTTTCACACCTGTTCCTGGAACTTTTGGTGAGGTGAGGATTACACAAAAAACAAAAGAAAAGTACTTAATCACATATGAGTAAAGAGTAAGGTGACAATTACAATTCCACTGAAACAAAGCGCAGCAGTGGAAACCTTCAGTCTGCCTCCTATGAAGTGTGAAGCTCTCAGGGGCCCATGTCAAGTGAAAAGTCAGGGCAGTTCCAAAGCCACGCAGTTTGAAGACCACTAATGAAATGCCCACTGCGTGACGCATAGTGGACGGTTCGTAAGTGTGTAGTGAATAAGTTAACAAATGCACTACAACTTCCATTTTATTCAATTTCAGGGAGAAAACGCCATCCTTTCACTTTTAAACTAATATACAGAAAAGAAAAAAAATCTAGAAAAGCTTCACACGTGGGTAGAATTCCAAATAATGCTTAATGAAGGCTGTGAACCTACCACCAACTGCAGACCATAAATATACCCTTTGTATTAGCAGGTGCAAATGATCAGGCTACACATATTCCTAAGCCCTAGCAGAGGCTGCAGGGGTGAAGAACAGGCAAGAAGCTTTTGAAGAACTACCTGCTGCAGGCTAACTTTTGCACCCTGAAACCATTTTTCAGTAATTTTATGGGAATAGAAAAAGAGCATTCTAAATCTTCACACCAAGTCAAGGGCTTGGACGTAAGCAAATTTCTTTCCCTTTTAGGCTAAAAACTGTAAGACATGTATTCTTTCTGGACTAATTATCTCTGCTGGCCTAGGGGTGACTTCCCCAGCACATGCCCCCATGCCCCCTCCCCCTACTCCCCACCTGCCTCCTTCTCCCCTCTTGGTCCTCCCAGTCCGTCTCACCCTCTCATATTCATCCTTGGCTCTGCTTAGCATCTCCAGAATGTCGATGGGCCTGTGGTCACTGCAGCCGTTAGCCTGGCTGGGACTCTGTTTGTCCCGAGCAGCTTGCTGGGACCGCCGTGTCTCCTCTTCTACCACACTAGAGGAGGAGAACCAGATTTTAGAAAGACTTCTTTAGGCACAATCTGACCCACGAAGTCTCCTGGTGTTTGTCTTCTGAGGATGCGGGAAGAATGTCATAGGGTACGCTTCCTCCGAATACAATTGCAGGGCCTCGGTCTGTATTGGGAGTACATAACTAACTGCTTTACCAGCTCATGTGCAACAATGCCAACTGATGTGTCTCACTGTTAGAAGGGCAGAGTACAGAATTCTTTTCTAGAGATGGTAGGAGCAGATATGTTAAAAATGACCAAATTATTTCTCTTTTTTGAAGTCTCAAACTCAAACTACCAGGTGAAGTACATTTTCAAAAGCATGTAGTCAGCAAGACACAGGCAGGGTGCATAGCTGAGCAACCACTGTGGCAAGTCTGTACTGACACTGGACTGGGGGAGGGGGGAGAAGGAGAGAGAAGGAGAGAGAGGGAGGGAGAGAGAGGGAGGGAGAGGGAGGGAGAGGGAGGGAGAGGGAGGGAGGGGGAGGGAGGGGGAGGGAGGGAGAGGGAGGGAGAGGGAGGGAGAGGAGCTTCTTAAAAAAAAAAAAAAGATTTCAGCAAATCTTCAAAGGTTTCCCTTATTCTCTCCTTAGAAATCACCAAGTGGGTGGTGAGGTCAGGGTGATCATGGCAGTGCTATTCATTCTGATTGGTGCTCAGGCTAATTCTGCACTTGAAAATAAAGCAAGAAAAGTTGAGGGTTAAGAATGCCAGAGAGGGCTGGGGTCTTTTTCTTTTTAAGATTCATTTAGGTTTTAATCCCAGCTCTAATGAACAGGATTACCTGCCACAGGATATTATGGGCACAGCATAACTTGATTATTGTATAAGCTGAAAACTTTCTGGATGGTGATAAGGACGGGCAATAAAACAATTCAGTAGCAGAAGATCTGTTTCTTGGTTGTTTTTTTTTTTTTTTAATTTTTTTAACGTTTATTTATTTTTGAGACAGAGAGAGACAGAGTGTGAACGGGGGAGGGTCAGAGAGAGGGAGACACAGAATCTGAAACAGGCTCCAGGCTCTGAGCTATCAGCACAGAGCCCGATGCGGGGCTCCAACTCATGGACCACGAGATCATGACCTGAGCCAAAGTCAGCCGCTTAACCGACTGAGCCACCCAGGTGCCCCCTTGGGTTTTTTTGAACAACAGGAATAGGACAAGAATAGGCCACTTTAGTGTCAGTTCACTGCTTTAAAACAACCTGCCTAGGAGCTCCCATTCATGTGCGTGGGATGGTTCTTTTATTTGAAAACACTGGGTTAAACAGTATTAAGCACTTTTTTTTTTTTTTTTCAACAGCAGACTCATTCTGAGTTTTTAACGTACTAAAGTATATTTGATTCTCCAAGAAGGGTGGGCTTATACATTTCCCCAAATTTACTTGACCAGAATCTTCTCCTAAGGCAAGATTTCTGTTTAGAAGATCTTGCTTTGCAGTAATGGTGTTATTTCTCTATCTAGATGCTTATAGCTCTGAATACGATGATTATTTCTGAAATAAATGTACAGTCACAGACTTTACAGTAGAATGAAAGAAGACTGGTATGTGATATGAAGATCAGACCAATTAGCATCCATATTGTCTCATTTATATCCATACCAGTCAAGAAAGACTATATGGCCCCAACTGTGAGGCCTGTTGCAAAGGAGAAAAAGACTGGAGAGATATACGTTGGTTATTTCTTGATGGTAGATCACAAGCAATTTCCCGTTCCTTTTTTATCCGTTTCTTCATTTTCCATAATTAACAGGCACTCCTTTAATAACGAGGGAGAAAAAAAGAGTGCTATTTCAAGAGACTTGTATTTGTACTCAGTTACAAGCTGCACCAGCTTGAATTCACCTTCATTGAAGACTCCGGTCACACAGCCTGTTTCTCCTCCCTCTTGCCAGGCTGCCTGGTTTGTCCATCCTGGTATTCCCCTCATCCCTGCTCCAGACTGTATCTGGATCTGTAATTTTGGTTCAGTTTTTTTTTTTTTTTTTTTTTAAATAAAGTAAGCTTTATGCCCAACATGGGGTTTGCAATTCAAGACTCTGAGATCAAGAACTGCATGCTCTACTGATTGAGCCAGCCAGGCGCCCCCCAAAAGAACATTTCTTTCTTTCTTTTTTTTAATTTTAAAAAAATGTTTGATTTTTGAGAGAGACAGAGTACAAGCGGGGGAGGGGCAGAGAGAGAGGGAGAGACTCAGAATCCAAAGCAGGCTCCAGGCTCTGAGCTGTAAGCACAGAACCCGATGCGGGGCTTGAACTCGTGAACTGTGAGATCATGACCTGAGCTGAAGTTGGACGCTCAACCCACTGAGCCACTCAGGTGCCCCAAAAACATTTCTAATAGTCACCACTATTAGACCAGTGGAACAGGCCTCTTTACAATGTTCACTTCTGCTTTCAACAGCATGTCCAGGTGGCAAGAAGGGACAGGAAAGATGCCAGGACTCTATCAGGCCTCTTCCAATCCAAACTCTCTGAGGAGCACCCTCTTCTCAAATATGCCCTCAAGACTACCCACAAATCAGGAATAAGGCTCACTTCCATGAGTTCTCCAAATTTCAGTCTTCGTAGGCAACCGTTCAAACAAGTATTTATTGTTAGGAAGAGTTTCTGGCAGGGTGGATTTCCTCTTTAGGAGAGTCAGCATTTCCCAAGTTTAGTGGATTTTCAACCCTGCCACTGACCAGAGAGGATTTCTAAATTCGGATACAGTACAGGTTTAGAGGTGTGCATGCTCTACCGCAGAGCTTCTCAGTTTTTATAAACATCTTTTGGAATAAGTCAACTTCTTTACTTGGAGAATTTTTATTATATTGCAGCTGTTGAAACAGTGATTTAACAGAATGGGCACCGACAGGCACATTTATTGAGACACAAACACAATATGCCAATACACACCTGTATTTCTGGTGGGCAGAGATAATATTCTGAATTATGTAGCAAACAGAGGCTGTACACAGGCAAAGTCAGAGCAAAGAAAGATAAAGCAGTCTTTTCTTTATCTTTGGTGACCACGACACCATTTATCACAAAGTTCATGTTAACATATAAGGTGTTCTCTTCGGCCATAAATAGGCCAGGCACTTGAAAACTCATTACTAACAGTTTCATGAGGGCACTCTCTAATCACTTTCAATAACTCCCCTGCTTCTAGTAAAACCAGCTGGAAGCGTAAGCAAATGTGCTTCTTTTGGGCATTTCTTGTGAAAGAAACTCAAATGCTCCTTTTCCCTTTTGCTTTCTGTTTCTACTTCCTCATCCTACTTTTGGTTTCAGTACAATATTTTCAGATAGGCCTTCAGTCTTCTGCCTCATTTACCACCTGAAGTCTTGTATGAGGGGTACCACTGGCCCTGACAGTTTAGACAAAAGCTCAAAATGGTTTCCTGTAAGTGGCTATTAAAGCTAAAAGAAACATATTTCTTACTTGGGGCCCAAAAGTTCTCAACCTGCAGGAGAAAGTCTATATACTAACATATTCCAAAGTTTAGATATTTCAGAAAAATATTCTGGATTTCAGGATAACCAAGAATCAATACATCTGTGTCTTCTAAGTAATTTGAAGTAAACTGCCTTTGCTGTCACTTTCAAAAATACAAAAAGTAGTCATCAAATAAGTAAATGGCTTTGTAAAAAAAGTAGTTTTAATTCATTTCCAGGGAAAGGTGTTGTAAAAATAAAGTGTGCTCAGTTGCTACGTGTCCAACTTCGCAAAGCTCAGATGATGACCTTGAGGTTAGTGAGTTGGAGCCTCACGTCAGGCTCTCTGCTGTCAGTGCAGAGCCAGAGAGCCCGCTTCGGATCCTCTGTCCCCCTCTCTCTCTGCCCCTCCCCCTGCTCTCTCTCTCTCTCTCTCTTTCAAAAATAAGTAAAACATTAAAAGAAAGGGAGGAAGGGGGCGCCTGGGTGGCTCAGTCGGTTGAGCATCTGACTTTGGCTCAGGTCATGATCTCGTGGTCTGTGAGTTCGAGCCCCGCGTCAGGCTCTGTGCTGACAGCTCAGAGCCTGGAGCCTGCTTCTGCTTCTGTGTCTCCCCCTCTCTCTGCGCCTCCCCTGCTCATGCTCTGTCTCTCTTTGTCTTAAAAATAAATAAACACATTAAAAAAATAAATAAATTAAAAAAAAAAAAAGAAAGGAAGGAAGGAAAGGAAAGGAAGGAAGGAAGGGTGTTTCTAGAGAGGCAACATGTTTTCCAACATGACTGATGCAAGTTCATTTGGAACAATGTCTTCAGGGGTGTATGCCCACAGTAATAAACACAGCCTATCCTGTGAGCTCACGGCCAGAGCCATCAAAGCAGAAGGCGGACAGACATCCAATCAGGACATGACAGTGGTCTTCGATTAAAACTTTGCTTTAGCCATATGGGCTTCTTTTAAAATGCAAATATGCCTGGAATTGAGGTTTGGGGCTTATTTATTTACACTTTTATAGAAATTAGTGTGAAATTGGACTGTTTCTTAAAAAATTAAGACAGTTTTCTTCCAAAGATGTAGATAAAAATCTTGCAGGAGAACGAAAGGAATTCCGATGATGGGGTGGGGGTTCACACCTCTGGGGAGATTTAGGCAAAAACCGAAAAGGAAACACGGGTGAGCCAGAATACACTGGTGGCCGCAGCACCGCAGGCCTCTCCAGCGCCACGGTGTCTCGGGCTCCCAGAACCCAGACCAGCAGCACCAGCAGCACAGAGAAGCCAGATGAGGGGTGGCTCCTGCGGGCTAGCTTGAGAAAAGACAGTAAGCCACCCTTTAGAACTCTCATTCAATGAAATTGCTTTCCAATTCCAAGATTCTGACATACAAAGCATCTCCTGGAACACAGCCCATCAGTGAACTGGGGGACCACTACACCTAGAGTCGGCGCCACAGCGGAGTTCATGTCAAGGAGGCGTGGGCAGGAGTTCTCTACTGGCTGCGGAGCGCCGCACCACTCCTCTCGCCAGAGCCTAGCGCCACCTGCCTGTGCCCTGGGCGTGATAGTGTCCTTTGGGGTCAGCCCTAAGCACATGCTTAACAATAAGGGTTTGGTTAAATTAAGATTTGTCTTCAGGACTGGATAAAATTACAAATGCCACAGAGGACTCTTTAGCGTAAACTGGAAAAAGGCTGTTGAACTGAAAAGTAGGAGGTACAGGGTGATCTGTTTTTGTAAAAAAACCACCACACACACCGACCTAATGTACAAATAAAAAGACGGGAAGGAAACAGACTAAAACACTAACAATGGGAGTAGTAGGGTTACAGATAATTCTAGTTTTAAGCTTTTCTGCCTCTTCCAATTTTTGGACAATAAGCAGGAAATCAGGGGAGAAACAAATTAGTAGACTCAGTAGCAAACAGAAGCGAGGGGGAAAGTGATTTTTCATCTCTCATATATCATTAATTAGATCTATGTTGTAAAAGAAATACTTACTCGGCCATGAGTTTGGCTATGCGGTGACAGTCATTCTTATCGTAAAACCAGATGCTGTATATTGACACTTGAAAAACAAAGGAGAAAAAAAGATAATGGGAAATGCGGTTTCAACATTTGAGTATATGTAAATACTATATTATTACCACGGAATGTCAGAGAATTTACCACCAACAGAATTTACCATCAAACCCTCAAATTGTTAAGAGTTCCTCTAAAGAAAAAAAAGCCTCTCCCTTAAATTGCTTAATAAAATTATTAATAAAATTAAGATAGGTAAAATATTCAGATGAAAATTGCGAAAGAAAGTTTTCAGACATGATTTCCAGATCTCATTGAGCCTAAGGTGCCACTAAGTGTAAGAGGTACCATTATTTTCTGTGTTACCAAGAAAGGAAAGTGCTGTTAAACTAAGAATCAACATTGCGAGATGCATTTCAAATTGACAGTGAAATGTGAAAAAAAGTGTCTTAATTATCGAAAACCAAGTTCACCCACCAGCAGAACCAAACAACAGAACCTCCATCAATCTTTCGAAGCTTGAAATATGGAATCAGTAATTACAATAAAAACAAACACCAGCTCCAGATCCAGCCTATGATCAACATCGTTCACGCAGGAAATGGAAATGCTGGGGCTGAGCTCAGCCTATCACACTTCTTTTCCTTTTTCATTCCCAGCACGTGTGGTGTGATCAACACTAAGAAAACCTTCAAAAACTATTTGGTGAATAGATAAATGAACTTTATAATTAAAGGTTAACAATACATAAAAACCACTGTAAACACTTTTTGGATAAGGTGGGACAGAAATACTGAATTATAAGTCAAAACAAACATATGAATAGCTATGGCTCATTGCTACCACGTGCGCCCACCATGATACTCACAGCTTGGCCCAGGCTGCACCTTCCTTCATACTTAAAATGACTGGTACAGGCAGTGCAGATATCATTATGTCTTTTTTTAAAAATTAAACTTTTTTTTTTTTTTTAAGTCAGGAAGTAGAATTTATTGGTGGGCATGAATAAGGAGGGAGCAGTGCTGAGGTTCTCATGAGTGCAGAGCCTGTCGTTTGTCTAAGAGGCCATGAGTAGGGATGTATTTGACCCCACAGCCATATGGGATGAGCTGCTTTTCAGCCATCATGTCTCCAAATTTGTCCACATTAAACTTAGCCCTATTTCTTGGAAATGAAGATCTTCTGGTGGCCAGAGGACCTGAACTTGGCTCTGCGTAGGGCCTCAATCACACGCTTCTGGAAGGACATGATGACATGGCCACTGTGGACCCTAACCATGTGCCCTGGGGTTTTCCAAAGGCACTCCACATACCTGTCTGGAGCCCGTCAACCCCAGCACAGGACAACATCTTGTTGATACAGATGATGGGGATGGGGTGGAGTTGCACTTGGATATGAAAACCATCTTTGCCATAGCTTTTCACCATGTACCTGCTGGCAAAAATACAGGCAGTCTCCAGGGCTTCAGAGGAGAGCTGCTCATATTCATCTGACGTCATGTGCCACATAGTGGGAACCCATTCACTTTTGCCTTCTTCTGCCCCAGGTCAAAGATGTGGATATTGGCATCAGGGACACTTCTGCCGAAGTGAGACTTTGCGTATGTTTTGTTCTTACAATACTGGTAACACCATGGCGACACCAGGATTTTCAGTGGCGCTCCAAAGGAAAAGGGCTAAATTAAACTTTTAATTTTGAAATAATTGTAGCTTCACACACACTTGGAAAAAATAAACAGAGACTGTATGTGCCCTTTGTTTCTTCCATTGGTAACGTTTGGTAAAACTATAGTATGATTTCACAGCCAGGATTCTGACATTGATACAGTCAAGTTACAGAACATTGCTGTGGCCACAAAGATCCCTGGTGGACTTTTATAGCCACACCCTCTTCCCTTGGTCCCTCTCCCCCATCTCTGACTCCTGGCAGACACACTAATCTGTTCTCTGTTTCTTTAATGTTGTCATTTCAAGAATGTTACAGAATATAAAGGGAATCATATAACATGCAACTTTTTGAGATTGAGTTTTCTAACCCAACATAATTCTCTGGATATTCATCCAAGTTGTTGCTTGCACCAATTGTTCATCCCCACCCCCACTCTCTTTTTCGGCTGTGTAGTACTTCATGGTGTGGCCATACCTGTTCAAACGTTCATCCACTGATGGACACATGGTGTGTTTCCAGTTTTGAGTTAACAAATAAGCAGCTATGAATGTTCATGCACAGGTTTTCGTGTGAATGTAAGTCTTCATCTCTGGGTTAAATGCCCCAAAGCACAGTTACTGAGTCACAGAAGTTGCATGTCCAGTTTAAAGAAGAAACTCTGTTCTCTAGAGTGTTGGTACTATTTTATATTCCTACCAGCAACATATGAGCAATCCAGTTTCTCTGCATCCTTGCCAGCATCTGTTCTTCTATTTTTAACTTCATCCATTCTGACAGGTATATAGTGGCATCTCACTGTGGTTTTAGTTTACATCTCCCTAGAAGCTAATAATGATGCTGAACATCTTTTCATGTGCTTCTCTGTCATCCATATTTTCTGTTTAGTCAAATGTCTGTTCATGTCTTTTGCCCCTTCTAATTGGACGTTTTTTACTGTTGAATTTTATGAGTTCTTTAGATATTCAAGATACTAGGCCTTTGTTGGATATGTGGTTTGAAGATATTTTCTATCTGGAGCTTGTTTTTCATTCTTAGTAAGGTCCTTCCAGAGCAAAGATTTTTAATTTTGACAAGGCCCAACTTACCAATTTTTCCTTTTATGGATCATGCTTTTGGTGTCAAGGATTCTTTCCTGATGGACCCGCAGTAACACAATTTTCTATGATTTTTCCTAAAAGGTTTATAGTTTTACATTTCAGTAGGTAATCACTTTTTTAAAATGTTTTATTTATTCTTGAGAAAGATTTGGGGGGGGGGGAGGGTCAGGAGCAGAGAGAAAGAGAGACACAGAATCTGAAGCAGGTTCCAGGCTCTAAGCTGTCAGCACAGAGCCTGATGCAGGCTTGTACCCAAGAACCATGACATCATGGCCTGAGCCGAAGTCAGACGCTTAACCAACTGAGCCACCCAGGCGCTCCATCAGTTGGTAATTGATTTTGAATTAATTTTTGCATAAAAAGGTTTAGGTTAAGGTTTTCTTTTGGTCTAAATGTTCTATCCAGCATTATTTGTTGAAAATGCTCTCCTCTCTTTATTGAGGAGTATTTTGTACCTTTGTCAAATATCAGTTGGGTATATTTGTGTGGGTCTATTTCCAGATTTATTTTATCCTATTTATGTGTTTATTCCTCCACCAGTACCACACTGTCTTGATTCTTGTGCTATATAGTAGGCCTTAATAATTCCCCCCACTTTATGCTTTTCCAAATTGTTTTATCTTCTACGGCCTATGCTTTTCCATAGAAGTTTTAGAATAAGTTTGTTTATGCCTACAAAAAACATTGTTGGGATTTTGATAGAAGAAAGTGCTTTAAACCTACAGAGCAATTTGGGAATAGGTGAATTTGTACTATGTGGAGTACTTCAATGCACAAGTACAGTCTATCTCTCCATTTATTTAGATCTTCTTTGATTTCTTTCATCAGTAATTTTCAGCACACAGATCCTATACATGTTTTGTTAAATTTATGCCCAAGTACTTAACTTTCTTTGTAAGGGCTATAAATGGTGGCTTGTTTTTAAGGTTATCTTTTTAAGTAATCTCTACACCCACTGTGGGACTCTAACTCATGACCCCGAGATCAAGAGTCACATGCTCTGCCGACCGAGCCAGCCAGCGCCCCTAAATGGTAGTTTTTAATTGTGACTGAGTTTTGAATGTTGATCTTGTATTCTCATATCTTACCAAGCTCACTAATTAGTTCTAGGAATTTGTACTTAGTCTGTTATCTGCGAATAACATTTTTATTATTTTTCTCCCCTTTCTCTTCCAATATGTAGGCCTATTTTTCTTTCTTGCCTTATTGCAGTGGTTAGAACTTTCAGTGCTATGTTGCACAGCAGTGTTGACAGTGGACATCCTTGCCTTGTTCTCAATCTTAAAGGGAAAACATTCAGCCTTTCACTGTAAGTATAATGCTGGCTGTAAGTCTGTTGCAGATGCTCTTTATCAAGATCACATAATTTACTTCTATTCCCAACTTAAGAGTTTTTATCATGCATGGACATGGGTTTTTTCCCTGCATCAAAAACACTAAATATGATCATGTGATATTTCTATTTCATCTTTAGTCTTTTGATATGGTGGATTAAACTGACGTTCAATGTATTTTTTAAAATGTTTATTTTTGAGAGAGTGTGTATGTGTGTGTGCACAAGTGGGGAAGGGGCAGAGAAAGAGAGAGAGAGAGAATCCCAAGCAGACTCTACACTTGGTGCGGAGCCTGACAAGAGGCTCGATCTCATGACTGTGAGATCATGACCTGGGCTGAGACCAAGAGTCAGGTGCTAAACTGATGGAGCCACCCAGGTGCCCCTTATTTTCAATACTGAACCAGCTTTGCAGATCTGGAATAAAATCTTTTTCTCTATATTGTTGAGTTTGCTAATATTTGGCTGAGGATTTTTTTAAACTTACTTCTCTAAAAATTTTTTTGTTTTTTAATATTTATTTTTGAGAGAGACACAGAGTGCAAGCAGGGAAGGGGCAGAGGGAGAGGGAAACACAGAATCTGAAGCAGGCTCCAGGCTCTGAGCTGTCGACACAGAGCCCAACGCAGGGCTTGAACTCACAAACTGTGAGGTCATGACCTGAGCCAAAGTTACATGCTCAACGAACTGAGCCACCCAGGTGCCCCCTTTTTAACCTACTTCTTGAGAGATACTGGTTTGTGGTTTTCTTTTATTGTACTGTCTGCCTAGTTTGGGTATCAGAGTAATACTGGCTTTATAAAATCAGTTGAAAATTGTTCCCTCCTTGTCTGTTTTCTGGAAGAAACTATGTAAAATTAGTGTTAACTCCTCTTTGAATTCTCCAGTAAAACCATCTAGGCCTGGAGATTTTTTTCTTTTGAATTATGAATTCAATTTCTTCAATGGCTATAGGACTATTCATGTTATCTATTTTGTCTTGGTTGAATTTTGTAGTTTGGGTTTTCAAGGAACTGGTCCATTTCTTCCAAGTTATCAAGTTTATGACTATAAAACTGTTCACAGGGGGTGCCTGGGTGGCTCAGTCGGTTGAGCGTCTGACTTTGGCTCAGGTCATGATCTCACAGTTTGTGAGTTCAAGCCCCGTGTCGGGCTCTGTGCTGACAGCTTGGAGCCTGGAGCCTGCTTTGGATTCTGTCTCTGTCTCTCTCTGCCCCTCCCCCACTTGTGCTGTCTATCAAAAATAAATTTTAAAAAATGTAAAAAAAAACATTAAAGAAAAATAAAGTACTTAAATGTTCACAGCATTAGCTTATTACCCTTTTAATGTCTGGAGAATCTATAGTGATACTTACTATTCCATTCCTGATACTGGTACATTGTGTTTTATTTTTCTTAGTATTGCTAAAAAGGTTTGTGAATTTTATTGACCTTTTTTTAATTTGTGGTGCCTGGGTGGCTCAGTCAGTTAAACGTCCAACTCTTGGTTTCAGCTCAAGTCATGATCTTATTGCTTCATGGGTTTGAGCCCCACACGGAGCTCTGTAATGACAGTGAGGAGCCTGCTTGAGATTTTCTCTCTCCCTCCCTCTCTTTGCCCCTCCCCCACTTGTGTTGTCTCTGTTTCTCTCAAAATAAACTTAAAAGTTTTCTAAAAACCCAGCTTATTGTTTCACTAATTTTTCTCTTTTCATATTTTCAATGTCATTGATTTCTTCTGCTCTTATCTTCATTCTTTCCTTACTTCTGTATGTTTTTAGCTTAATTTGCTCTTCTTTTTATAATTTCTTGAAGTAAGAATTTAGTCGGCTCTCAGCCAAGTATCTTGAAGGTGTGGGAGGAGTTCCCCATGGCTAGGCCACCTGGTGTGCCTGTCCTGGAAGAGAGCCTCTGACTTTCACAGATGAAGACTGCTTCCCAGACTCGGCCAGTGATGTGACTCCTCCTCCACCCTTCCCTCCCCTTCGTGGGAGGGAGGGAAAGCACTCCCCCTGGTGGCCACTCATTGTCAGCAGGGCTCCTCTAATCCTTTCTGCCAGTTTTTCTGGGCTCACCTGATATTGTTGGCAGGACTACCACTTGATCCAGGAGGGGAATGAGCCTACCTGACCTGTCCTGTGTTGCTAGGTTGGAGGTCAGCAAATACCAGGCCTGGGTTCCCACCTTCTGTAAGGGTTACACCTTCTGTAACCCTGTTACAACAGGGTTGTAAGACCCTGTTGCTGTGCTGTTTTGCCAGTTCTGAGTCTTCCCCTTTCCACCTTTCAGAGTTCTACTGATTGTCTCTTGTGTTATTTCTGGGTTTTATAGTTGTACTTAACAGGGAGAAGCAAGGAGAGACAAGTAAGTCTAGGCCATCTTGTTTGGATCAGAAGTCTCACTGTGCACTTTTATGGATGGAAACTGAGGTTCATGGAAAGGCTAAATAGCTTATTACAAATCAGAAGAAAACAGTCTTGGCACTGTGGCTAGAACTCAGGTACTCTCACTCTTAGGCCAGTGGTCTTGACACCACACAGCCATTGCCTCATTACATGAAAGAACACATTTTTTTTTATAAAACAAAAACTTAATGAGCTTTAATTATGCTTATAGACTAAACTAACACATAAAATAGAGTATAAAGAAGTTAAAAAACATACAATAAAAGGATGACAGAATATAGAATTATAGTCACCATGCTGTATATTACATCCCCATAACTTACTCATTTCGTAACTGGAAATTTGTACCTTTTGATCTCCCCTCCCCCCACCTCAGGCAACCATCGATCTGTTCTTTATATCCATGAGCTTTTAAGTTTATTTATTTTGAAAGAGAGAGAGAGACAGAGTGAGCACAGACAGGCAGAGAGATAGAGGGAGAGGAAGAATCCCAAGCAGCCTCTGCGCTATCAGCACAGAACCTGATGAGGGGCTCGAACTCACAAACTGTGAGATCATTACCTGAGCCGAAATTAAGAGTTGGACACTTAACCATCTAAGCCACCCAGGCATCCTGTTTTTTTTTTTTTTTTCTTCCTTAAAGATTCCACACATTAGTGAGATCATATAATATTTATCTTTTTCTATCTGATCTACTTCATTTTAGCATGATGTCCTCAAGGTCCATCTATATTGTTGCAAAACGTAAGGTTTCAATTTTTTAATGGCTGAATAATATTCCATTGTGTATATATACATTTTCTTCTTCCATTCATCCATTGGTGGACTCCTAGGTTATATCCACATTCTGGCTATTGTAAATAACGCTACAATAAACACAGAAGTGCATATATCTTTTCAAATTAGTGTTTACATTTTTTTTGGATAAATACCCAGAAGTGGAATTGCCAGATCATATGGTAGTTTCATTTTTAATTTTTTGAGAAATCTCTATACTGTTTTCCGTAGTAGATGCACCAATTTACAGTCCTAGCAACAGTGCATGAAGGTTTGCTTTTCTCCACATCCTCTCCAACACCTGTTGTTTCTTATTTTTTAAAGTTTTATTTATTTATTTTGAGAGAGAGAGAGAGTTTGAGCATGGAAGGGGCAGAGACAGAAGACAGAGAATCCCAAGCAGGGTCTGTGCTGTCAGTGCACAGCCAGATGCCGGGCTTGATATCACGAACCATGATATCATGATCTGAGCTGAAATCAAGAGTCAGATGCTCAACTGACTGAGCCACCCAGGTGTCCCTGTTATTTCTTGTATTTTTGACAAGAGCCATTCTAACATGTGTGGAGTAACCTCATTGTGGTTTTAATTTGCATTTCCCTGATATTAGTGATGTGGCGCATCTTTTCACGTACCTGTTGGCCATCTGTATGTCTTCTTTGGAAAAATGTCTGTTCAAATCTTCTGCCCACTTTTTAATCAGATTGTTCTTTTGCTATTGAGATGCATGAGTCCTTTATATAATTTGGATATTAGCCCCATATCAGATATATGACTTGCAAACATTTTTCTCTTGTTTGGTAGGATGCCTTTTTATTTTGTTGAAGGTTTCCTCTGCTCTGCAAAAGCTTTTAGTTTGATATAGTCTCACTTGTTTATTTTTGCTTTTTCTGCCTTTGCTTTTGGTGTCAAATCCAAAAAATCATTGCCAAAACTGATGTCTAGGAGCTTACCACCTATGTTTTCCTCTAGGGGTTTCACAGTATCAGGTCTTACATTCAAGTCTTTAATCTATTTCGAATTTATTTTTTGTGTATGGTGTAAGATAAGATAGTAGCAGGTAGCTGTCCACTTTCCCCAACACCATTTACTGAACAGACTGTCTTTTCCCCATGGTATATTCTTGGTTCCCTTGTTGGAAATTAGCTCGACCATATATGTGTGGGTTTACTGCTGGGTACTCTCTTCTGTTTCACTGATCTATGTGTCTATTTTTGTGCTAGTACCATACTGTTTTGCATACAACAGCTCTGTAGTTTATCTGAAATCTGGGTCTGTGATACCTCTGGATTTTTTCTTCATCCTCAAGTTTGGCTATCTGAGGTCTTTTGTGGTTCCATACAAATTTTAGGATCGTTTATTCTATTTCTGTGAAAAACGTCATGGCAATTTTGATACGAAATACACTCAATCTGTAGATTGCTTAAGGCAGTATAGACATTTTAACAATATTACTCCTTCTAATCCAGGAGCATGAAATATTTTCCCAATTCTTTGTGTTTTCTTCGACTTCCTTCATTAATGTCTTATAGTTTTCAGTGTACAAAAGCTTTTTAATGGCAAATTTTTATTCATGCTGAATTAACGTCATTATATTCTACAAAAACATTCATGGCCAATCACAACTTTAAAGTTCCTTTTTTGACAGAAATAAAAGTTTAATTGGATTTTTTTCAGTTGTCCTTGCAAAGGGAGTGAAAACATTGATACAGTGAGTGAATGGCTTCATTTTATGAATGAAATCATCAACGTGAATTTTTTTCCTAACCTGTTCTCTGGTAGAGAAACCCTTCAATTTCACTAAAACCGTCCTTGACTGTTGGGCTCCATGTCTGGCTATGTGTCCTGCAGGTGACTGTGCACACTAACTACCACACTACCAGGTTGGCTTTTGTTTTCTGAGCCTTCATGCAGCCTGATGTGAAGAGTTTTCCATGTTTGGAATCCAGGTTCACAGCCCCTCTTCTGTTCACAGAACTATAAAACACCACCAACGCTTCAAGCAGAATCAATGTCTAATGAATAACAAGTAATCTTGGAATATTTTACATGTAAGTAAACAGATTAAATTTAGCTTTGACATCCCTTTGACAAGGAACACAGAGGAAGCTCTGTTATAGACAAGATATAAGCAGTATCTTCTGCAGTATCTTTGCTTATGTTCCTATTCCTCGCGGCTAAGTTTTGCTCCTACATAGAGTAATCAGACTGGGCTTTGAAAAGACTCCATATATGGCAAGTACATGCAACCATCTTTCTTCCAACCTTGGCTAAAGAACACACGAAACACAAGAGTCCAAATACAAGATTCCAGTTTCCCTCTGATGGACACACCCATGTAACTTAGACTGATCAGAAAGTTTGTGATATGCAATACATTAGGCTCAGAACATTCTTTGGGCTGAACAGGGGCATTTAATAATGTTTTCATAGGGGGCTGAAAGCCCAACTCTTAAGAAAGAATTCCATATGGATAATCAAAATAAACCCAGCAGAACTATCAACTTACGTTGACAAAACTTTACTTATATCCTCTCTTCTTCCCTTGAAGAAATACTCTAGAATTTAGAAATAAGACATACGCCTTCCACTCTTGTACATTATCAAGTAAACTGCCAAAAGAGACCCAAACACTTTCAAAGGCATGTTTGCAGAAGAAATAAAGATAAGGAAGCCATAACGATAGCTTAATGGGTACGGGATAAGAGTCACACTCGATTCTGCCAAAAGTGGACCTGTAGAGGTTCAGACACGCATCCAAGAATCAGCTCTGTCTGCCAACATATCAAATGCACAGTGCATGCAACTGGCAAGAAAGCCCTGAGAGCTGCCCCTGAGCCTGTCACTGTCACCGGTGAGGAAAGACAGACAAGTTACCAGATAGCTCAGATCACGGAGGACCTGTCTCCAAGCCAAAGCCAAGTATTCTTCCCTCAAGAGAACTTCCACTCCAAGGCCCAACACATACCATGAACAATTCATTTGCTGAAACATCCCGACATAATTTTCCTTGATTAACTACAGCAATTTAAGGATTTGACAATATAGTATTATTTTGCTGTGGCAAATAATGATGGCATCCTGATTTAAAGCTTGAGAAAACTCAAGACAAAAGCAAACTATCTACCTATTGGACCCCCCACCATATTTGCAGCTGTTAACGGCTGTCCCAAGTAAGTCATGCAGTACAGGCAAGTCACCAAAGAGTTAGGGAGTGTGGTAGGATATTTAATTACTTTTAAGTTGTACTTCCATGAAAAACATCAAAATGCAGAAAAGAATATCGAAAATTAAGTGTTTCCTTTGCTTTTTAAATGACAGCATCTTTCTTTTAAAATCGTGAAAAACAAGACTGACAAAAGATTAAAGCCATTAGATTAGTTAATACTGAGAAATTTTAAAGATTTTTTTAATGTTTATTTTTGAGAGACAGCGAGCGAGTAGGGGCGGGGCAGAGAGAGAGGAAGACACAGAATCCGAAGCAGGCTCCAGGCTCTGAGCTGTCAGCACAGAGCCCGACGCGGGGCTCGAACTCACGAACCACGGGATCATGACCTGAGCTGAAGTCAGATGCTTAATTGACTGAACCACCAGGTGCCCCAATATTGAGAAATCTGAAAAAGCTGAGGAGCAAGAGTTTTCCATTTTCCCAGAGAGCGCAGTTTGCAGATCCAGCAGCCCGTTATGATTTGATGTTACATCTCATTCTGCTTCTCATCTGGAATGGTATACGGCATGTACAAGATCAAGAGAATCCAAATTAATTTGGAGGCTTTGTAAAATCCCTTGAGACTTCTTGAGATGCTGTGAAATGTCACAAGAACAGAGCTGGGAATCACTCTCGTGCACATGCTGTCTTTTTGATTCATTTATTATTTAGATCTGACCTACTTTCTAAAAGGATCTGAGGAGGTTGGAGATTTTCTCAGTATGGTGCCAAACACAAAAGGGGTTTGATAAAAGCTTTTTGGCAATGGTGTTAAGAGTTATAAAATTTCTAAAGATGATACTGACAAAGATCCTCTACACAGGAAGGAAGAACAAGAAAATGTGTTTTGAATATGGCCAAAAACATTTACTCTAAACATAAGGAAGATCCTTCTGATTATAAAAGTAATGTAAGAATGGAATAGATTATGTAAACAGTGGCCTGCCCCGGCTAGTGAAACAGCAAATGCCCCTGCCTTGAAAGATCATTTCCTTTAGGACAATAAGCCTAGCCTGGTGGCTCCACATCGACATTAAAGGAAAGAGAGAAGAGAAAGGCTCCGAGGTGGAAAGTAGAACACAGGAAAAAGGGTGTGGGGCTGCAGCCTGGCTGGCCTAGGATTTTGACAGGAACTGTGGTAGGTGGCAAACAGGCAGGCAGGAAAATGCTATGAATCCATACATGCAGCTGGTAAATGGGATTCAGCAGCTTACCTGTTATGGCCAAAGAACACACATCTTAAAACACCAATGAACACAAACATAGAAGAGAGAGTGTACTTTCTAAAATTTAAACTGCAGGGGCGCCTAGGTGGCTCGGTTGAGCGTCGGACTTTGGCTCAGGTGGGATCTTGTGGTTCGTGAGTTTGAGCCCCATGCGGGCTCTGTGCTGACAGCGCAGAGCCTGGAGCCTGCTTCGGATTCTGTGTCTTTGGATTCCGTGTCTTCCTCTCTCTCTCTGCCCCTCCTCTGTCCGTGTGCGCTCTCTCTCTCTCTCTCTCTCTCTCTCTCTCAGAAATAATAAATGAATACACTTTTAAAAAATTAAAAAAAAAATTTAAATTGCAATGTCTAGGGGCACCTAGGTGGCTCAGTTGGTTAAGTGTCTTGACTTCGGCTCAGGTCATAATCTCGCGGTCCGGGAGTTCGAGCCCCACGTCGGGCTCTGTGCTGACAGCTCAGAGCCTGGAGCCTGCTTCAGATCTGTGTCTCCCCCTCTCTCTCTGCTCCTCCCCTGCTCACGCTCTGTCTCTATCTCTCAAAAATAAATAAATGATAAAAAAAAATTGCAGTGTCTATTTAGTGAACACTGATTAAAGACATAGGTCAGGAAATTTTAAAATGTTATTCTGCATGCTCTTTGGTTTAGTATTTTCACATTTAGTGCCCCTCTCTAAATTAAATCAAGCCTGAAACCATTTACTGGCAATATCACTTCCATAGTCCCTTTAAACACTGTATTCTTAGTATGGGATTCAGATACATGAAATGACCACTAACTTTTTTGGGAAATTAAGAAAATAAACCCAAAGAATATTACAACTGATCGTTTCCAGTTACAGACTTCCTATTCCTAAATAATGGCAGCTCTAAGTAAATAAAACAAAATGGGGAGTCACACCAGGGCTTGACGCCTGCTGTTAGAGTTTCCTGCCACACAGTACTTGCTGCTCCCAAGGCAGAGCTTCCCCTGGGGGTGGGGGTGGGTCGCTGCAAGTGATTATGGGTATGCCAAATGTTGGACCTGTCCGACCCCTAGTGGTCTATTCACCCCAGTGTCCCACACAGAAATGATCACTTTTATGTATCAGAAGGGACAACAAAGCTTGGGAAGCATGGTCCCTGGCCTCCAAGGAGCTGAGTTCCTGTTTTCTGTGCTCCCAAAAATCCACATTTAGGGCTTTGGGAAACAGTTCAAATAGTAGGTGAGAAAAGAGGGAACTTCTTTTCTCTCCTTTTCCTAACTTCTCTGCTATATATGTATTTTTCTGCCGATTTACTAACAGATCATCCAAACCAGGGTTGTAAGGCAAATGCCCATGATAGTCTAAGAGACACAGGGTGTGGTGGGATCCGTGAGGCTGTGGTGGGATCAGTGAGGCTGTGGGAGGCATGCCCTACCCAGAGTTCCTATCAGTGCTTACAGGGATGCAGGTGCTGTATGGCCATACAGCCACTTTGTCATAAGAAGGAAAGGTAGAAATCCAGGTGTCTGTGTAAAGTGTCATTTTTAAATGGTAGCAAATGCTTATTCCATGCCTTTCTGTTTAAAAAAAAAAAGATGCCGAGCATCCCTGGAAGTAGTGACTTTGTAAGTAGCTCAGATCTGCCTGGACCCTCCAGGGGACTGAACCTCAGTCTTGAGGTTTATTCTGCCTACTCCAGAGTGGCTTCAAATCTTCTAGTGGTTACTCTGCTTCAAATTTTTTGTTTTTAACTTTTGAGAGAGAGAGAGATGGAGGGAGGGAGGGAGGGAGGGAGGGAGGGAGGGAGAGAGGGAGAGAGAGAGAGAGAGAGAGAGAGAGAGAGAGAGAGAAAGAAAGCACGACCGGGGGAGGGGCAGAGAGCAAGGGAGCCACAGAATTCAAAGCAAGCTCCAGGTTCTGAGCTGTCAGCAGAGAGCCCAACGCAGGGCTAGAACTCATGAGCTGTGAGATCATGACCCGACCCGACCTGAAGTCAGACGCCCAACCGACTGAGCCACCCAGGCACCCCTGTTTCAATTTTTACCTCCACAATGAACTTCACTTTGTAAACAAGAGGTGAAAACCTGTATACATACATATAAAGAACACATTTCTGCCACTTAGCTATAAGTAATTGTTGCTTTTCTTTGCGAGTTCTCAGAAGAGAAACTATTAATTATCTAAAAGAGATAAATGGTGCATGCATGGTTACCTTTTAAAATATTTATAATTATGGTAATACCACAATAAAAAACAAAGATAAAATTGCATTTTACCTGACAACTCTACTTTAGGGGGGGAAAAGCCAGTACTTAGTGAGATACACTAAATGAATCTGCTTTGGAAATTCTGAAATGTTCACGGACTTACAAAGTTAACCAGAAGGTACTTGGCAGAGGCCCTACTAGAGACTCCACTGGAACACTACAGGCTCTATTAGAACACCAAACAGTGGCTGCAACAGAGAGAGCAACAGAGACGTTTGAAATGTCTGACCTGACAGCGTCACCAGGTCAGCCTTGGGGTCTCAGTTACACTCTATGTTTTCATGGTGTTTCTACCTCCTCGATCTACTAACGTGGCAACAGCAAGGCTCTTTCCTTATCTTTGTCCAGAAGGCCAGATTAATGCACTTGCCACAGGTCCTTTCTCCTCCACTGATTACGGAATCACACCAACCACAGCACTGCTGCTGCAGATGGCGAACACCGCCTGCCTTTCTTCAGGCTGCTCGAGAAGCACTGTGCTGCATTCAAAGATCACAGGGAATGGACTGTGGAGCTTTTGGAATTGTTTATAAATTCCTCTTTCAGTCTGGAGGTAGAAGTCACATTTTTTGACCTGACAAATTGTAAACTTCTCTTGCAAGGACATTTCCTGCACTGTGCTTGGAGTCTGAAGATCTGTGCAAATGCCAGGAGCCACCTACCATCTCTACTGTTCTGAGTCTTGCCCTTGAACTGAGAAAGGGCAAGCAGAGACAAAAAAAAAAAAAAAAGTACACATTACAGTGTTTCTTCTACTAAAACTTTCCATTTGGCAGCTGTATTTTCAACACTATGGAAATGAATCTCCCTGCCTTTTCTAGTGATCTAATTTTAATTAAAAATGCTCTCTATCAAGAGACTGATGCCCGATATAAAGGAAAAGTTGTAAGTGAAGCGGAAACAAAGAGGTACTTCTCACAGGCTTTTGGAGGTAAGTTCTTAAAAATATTAAATAGCAATAACGTTTTTATTTTCACTTGCTTGTTACAGTGATTTGTTGTCATTACGCAGGTTACAGGGCAACATACTTTGCTCATTTTTCCAAAAGTGCTTTTGGATTATAGAAAACATTTAAAAAAATGAAAAGTGTCATTCAGTGGGAGATCCATGCCCTGAGGTGTTGGATGCAGGAAACGTGAATAATTGTCCTTGTTTATCTTTCAGTAAAAAAAAAAAATGCGAAGTCTAACATACACATAAAGTAAAATAATCTTTTTTTTTTTTTCTTCTCAGATCTATTTTGGCTAAAACCACCATCATACATTGGTCTAAGGAAGGAATAAAGTTAGGTCTGAGAAGACAAAATCTAGACTGTGTATTTCTTCTAATTAATGGATCAGTGTTGCTGCTAAAAATGACCAGGAAAAAACCCTAAACATGTAAATTCCTCCACAGTCTCTGATGGATCAGATTTTCACCAGTACTAGCCTAATCATTAAAATTTATAGCTGATATTTCTAATCACAGATTTTAAATCATTAATTTTTACCATTAATTAACAGAGCTGTTTTAGGAGTAATAGTCATAGCACTGGGATTGATATAGTAACATATTTCATTAAGAATCCTGACCCTTTCAGAAAGGTAGAGTTCTAACACAATTTAATGACTTCTTGCTTATAATTTTTCTAAGAAAATGCAACAGAACCTAAGGATTAAAAAAAATAACTAAAATTCTTTAAAAGTACCTTATAGTTTTAATCGAAATGGTATATATAGCACTTGGTAAAGTGCTTGGTAAATGACAGATGTTCATTAAGTATCGCTGTATTAAGGTGTACGTCTGAGTTAAATAATCAGCTTGTTTGTTTAAAAACAGAGTAAAAGACAATACCGAAATAGTTTTTGCAAAAGGAAATCACTGAATGCCAGAATTGACTTTATAGAGCTTATTGGGACCACAAACCTTTACTTTAATGTTTTCAATGAACCAAGTTATGATGGAGACTGTCTTGCTGTAACAAAGAGAAAAACCAATTTTGCTTACTTTTACTTTTTTGTTGATTCATATAATACCAAATTTTGGATTAAAAAAAAATTGCTCAGAACCCTGTTTACAGAAAATAGTCTTGGGGCATTCCAAAATTAAATTTCCACGGAAGTGGAAATCAAAGGACTCCTGACACTGGTCTTAGGGAAAGCGTTTTCTAGAAGAAACAGAGTAGTAAGCTAAGTTGCGTGTAGCAGGGGCTTGCCAAATGCTTGCTGAAGGAATAGTGGGTAATAGAATCATGATCTCCTCACTGTAGAAGAGTGGACTGTCGAGATAAGTGTCCTGTGAGAAGATCAGAAATGTACAGATCCTATATCTGCTTTTTCAGAGGCCAGTCTCTAAATGGAGAGTAACTGTCCTCGTACCACTTACTGAATACGACATTCTTCTTAGCATTTTATTTAGATGTGATGGGAAAGATTTTAAACTACTGACCCAACATTTTATTGTTTCTGAGTGTATTCAGATCTCTTTATTCCTGAATAAGTTTTGTTATGCTATGCTTCTTTTAAGAAACCATACAATCTAAGTCTTAAACATATAGGCAGAAAGTTTTTCATAGCGATTTCTTGTTTTTAAAAAAAAGTGTTCCCTACATTTAGTTGCAATATGTAAAAAATATATTGATTATTCCTAATATTGCCCGATCTGTCCCCATCCCCACTCTTTTTGTTGTTGTTGGATCAATCAGGTTATGGGGGAGAGTTTTTGCTGTTGATTTCGTTCTATCCTTCTAGTGAAATTTCTTTGTTCTGCAGTTAATTGCTACTCATCTGTATTTTCCTCCAACTTAACCCAGATTTCTCTTTTTTCTTAACTTCTTGGGCTGGGAGGCCTACATATGGTTATTTTTATAAACTTCTAATATGTATTTGAAAAAAATGCAAATTCTCGAATTGCTGGATGCAGGCAGGGTTCTTTATATGCCCGGTAGATCAAGTTTAACTGTACTGTTTCAGTAACTCACAACCATCTGCTTTATCTGTCAATTACTGAGGTGGCCTGTTAAAATCTCCCCCTATGATTATGGATTTTTAACATTTGATATGTATTTCTGGCATATACTAGGTATACGTATGGGATATGGGATATCCCATATGGGGTGGTTTTATCTTCTAGGTAATTCATTCCTCTTCTCATTATGTGGCAACTTTAGCCCCTGATGTTTTTCACCTGAAGTCTATCAGGTATGATTAGCACAGCTGCAGCAGCTCTGTTCGGTTAACAGTTGCCTGATAGATTGCATTCCATCCCCTTACTTTCAATCTTTCTAGGTTTTGAGTTTTAAGTTTTTTGAAAACAGCCTTACTCACAAATTCTGTATCTTCATCCTGTCCTACAATCTTTTTGAACTGGCAAGTTTAGTTCACTTAACATTTTGTTCTAGTTACTGATTTATTTATGTCATTTTATGTTGGGCTCTCTATTTCCCGTGGTGTTCATTCACTTTTTCCCCATCCTGGTTTGCACTGGTTTAAAAGACATCCTGTTTGTTTTGCAGTGGTTACCCTGAATCATTTGAACACAAACAGCTTGATTTAAGTCTATGGTTAATCAATTTATCTATTCTTACTTGAGTCGTGGGATGCTTTAGGTTTGAAGAGCTTTTACCTTAAGCTATTAGTGTCTAGTATTTTTGCTTCACCTTTTTAAAAAATATTTATTGTGAGAGAGAGAGAGAGAGAGAGAGAGAGAGAGAGAGAGAGAGAGAGAGAAAACATGCAAGCAGGGTAGGGGCAGAATGAGACAGAGGAGAGAATCCCAAGTAGGCTTCCTGCTGTCTGCGCAGAGCCCAAGGTGGGCTTGATCTCATGACTGCAAGATCATGACCTGAGCCAAAAATGAAGAGTCGGGTGATTAACCAACTGAGCCTCCCCAGCATCCTGCTTCACCTGTTTAGCACCTCTGCTCACGTCAGTCATTTCACTGTTTTATACAGTCCATGCTTACTTTGACTCACCTCCTTTTCTTTGCTCATTATAGTTTGTAAACTTCATTTCTTACTTCTGTACTCAATTTTATTTCTGAACCAAATTAAATACAATTCAGAATTCAGTTGCACTAGGAGCATTTCAAACGCTCAACAGCCATGTGCGGCTAGTGGCTATTGTACCAGGCAGCACTGCTTTAGAAGCACCTTCAGAAAGGGGCTGCTGGAGGCAAAAGTTCCGTTTTTGTTGAAAAATGTCTTTATTTTGTTCTCCTGAACTACTGAAGTGTGGGCTGTTTTTTCCTCAGTACTCTGAAAACATTTCCTTTGTCTTCCGAACTCAGGAGCTGCAACTAAATATGCTGTCAGTCTAATTGGTGCTCTTTGTAAGTAATTAGTCTCAAGTAGCCTTTGGTTGCTTCTTTTTGTGTATTTCTACTTACTATGCTTGGTGCCTTATTTTACTGCCTGAATCTGAGGTTCATGTCTTTCAAGGATTCTAGAAAATTCTTAGTTGTAATCTCTTCAAATACTGTCTCTCTTAAACCTATTTTATATTCTGAAATTCTTCTCTGTTACATGCTAGACTTCCCAAGCCTATGCTCTTTGTCCCATTTTCCATTTCTTTTCATTTTTTGGATGAATTCTGGAGAATTCCCTCAGATGTCCTTTTCTATTCTTCAATTCTCTTTTCTGTTGTTACAAATTAACTGCTGAGTCCAGGCAGAGTTTATTTCAATAATTAAAATTTTAAGTTCTAGGAATTCGACTTGGTTATTTTTCAAAGCTACCTGTCACTTTATTTTATACATGTGACATTTATATCCATTAACGTCTCTGATCATTTCATTAACTAAAATTCCTGGGAAGGTTTGGCTAATCCTGTTTGTTGTGTTCTACCTTTCACTGATTGTGAATTATCTCCCTGTAGATAATTACTCCTTGTTAGTAATTTTAGACCATGAGGCTTATCAATGAGGTCCCCGGGCAATCTGGTTGTCCCTCTAGAAGAATTTTGCATTTGCTTTTACCAGGTGTCCTAGGGTACTCACCAGCTGAGGATCAATTTTTATGTTAGTTTTTGGCCTGGGTAAGAAATTATACCAAATGAATGGTATAACCTGAACCCCAAATCCTGTATGAGAGAAGGCTCATGGCCACAATTTTCAGGGGGAGACATTTTCCCTCTAACCACAGCCCATACTGAGATAGATAAACTTGCCTTGTCCTCCTCTTTGGTTGGTGGGCTATCTTTCTGATTCATTAATATGTAGCGCATTAGGGGACCTAGCTGTATGTATATAAAGGTGTCTCAGCTCCACCTCTCCACCTGTAAGAGTTCATGGCCTTGTCTCCTGGCCCTGTGTCACCGTAATGGGGTCCTTACTGAAGGAGAGCTCCATACATAAGAAGCTCTAACAGCTGGCAGCCAGTGTCAGTTTATAAGCTCCTCACTTCAGCCCTCAGCTCTCACTCTGATGCTGGCCACTGAAATGTCCCCTATTCTCTTTTTGCCTAAGCTATGCATTTAATATTTTATACAGCAATTCTAAATGTTTGTAGGAGGAAGGTTTTCTGTCATGATACTGCTGGACAGGAGTTGAAGGAGATTTACTTTGATGTGCCTCTGCCATGGAACTCCTGGAAGTTCAGAGTCTCCAAAGAATGGTTTTATAATACAGTTGGTAACATGGATTCTCTTTACAAATGAGAACAGAAGATCAGCAGATCAGTAGTAACGCATATTTACACAGCAAAAAAACTATGTTTCTTCAACCAATCAAAAAAAAAAAATTAAAACTATCATCAATGTTTTGGGGGCATCTGGGTGGCTCAGTTGGTTAAGCGTCTGACTTCAGTTCAGGTCATGATCTCACACTTTGTGAGTTCAAGCCCCGCGTTGGGCTCTGTGCTGACAGCTCAGAGCCTGGAGCCTGCTTTGGATTCTGTGTCTCCCTCTCTTTGTCCCTCCCCTGCTCACGCTCTGTCATTCTCTTTCTCAAAAATATATAAACATTAAAAAAAACTAAAAAAAAAAAAACAACTATCATTAGTGTTTTTTAGGAAGAGGTGTCCACAAATAAAACACCTACCTCAATCCCAAGTTTTAGACAGGAGGGTGCTTTGCGTTCCAGTATACTGATCAAAATGAACACTGTGACCCACTGACCAGAACTGCTTCTGTTGAGAGCTTTAAAAAATTTGTACGTTCTAATATTTCTCATTTTTAACATGTATAGATTTTCAACTTATCATACCTCAGGCTGTCTGGTAATGGCCCCTATAACATCCGAAAATAATATCTGTAAAGACAAACAGAGTCTCCAGCTTGTCCTGGTGCTGGTTAGAAGGGATGTGAAGAAGGACACTACGGGCCTGCGTTATAAGAGAACCTGGATAATATTAAAATCCCTACAACTCTTCCACTTTTTAAAAAGATCACTTGGCTTGGGTCCAAGATGGAGACACAGTCTATAATATTTTATATTTATAAGTGCCTGACAAAATACCTTCATGTATATGATGCTCTTTTAAGATAAGCAGGCCAGATCAGTGGTTTACATGATTTATTCAAGGTTACAGCCCGAAAATGGCAAAGCCTAGAATAGAATTCTTTTCCGAAAATTAAATTTCATGCCAAAAGAGTGTTACCATGGCAAAGCCACCCTCAGGGATATCTTCTGCAGCCTTTGTATCTAGGAATCACTTACATAAATTTTAAAAAAGAATGACTAGGGGCGCCTGGGTGGCTCAGTCGGTTAAGCGGCCGACTTCGGCTCAGGTCATGATCTCACGGTCCGTGAGTTCGAGCCCCGCGTTGGGCTCTGTGCTGACAGCTCAGAGCCTGGAGCCTGTTTCAGATTCTGTGTCTCCCTTTCTCTCTGACCCTCCCCTGCTCATGCTCTGTCTCTCTCTGTCTCAAAAATAAATAAACGTTAAAAAAATTAAAAAAAAAAAAAAAACAAAAACAATGACTAAATGAGAGGCATAAAAATCGAATCCAAATTCAGATATGGCACAACAAAAGGGTGTGTTTGGAGCATGGGTTCATGCTTTACATCTCTTCTGTCCATTATGGTAGCCGCTAGCCACATATGATTACTTACATGCAAATTGGTTAAATTAAATAAACTAAAAAGGAAAAGAAAATGTCTTGGTAGCACCAGCCACACTTTGAATGCTCAACAGTAGTCACAGGTAGTTGGTGGCTGCTCTATGGGATAGGGCCAATACAGAGCATTTCCATTATTCCCATTATTAGAGTTCTAGTTGACAGCCTTGCTCTAGAACATGGATTGATGAAGTTAAGTAATTTTATTGTTGCAGCCATCCAGAAAGAACACGGGCTTTGATGATCTGAATTCTGCCTATGTCACTTACAAACTTGCGACTCTTGAGCAAGTTTCTTAACTTCTCTGGGACTCTTGTCTCCTCACTATAAGTCAGAAATAAGGTGTTAGGAACGACACCTTTGCTTAATCAATTATAGAATCTGCAGTCTTCCCAACCCTCGCCACAGCCTCACAGGGGTCTCATGACTGCCAAAAGGCCCTTTGATGAGTATAGAATATACTACTTCCAGAATATTCAACAGAATCACCAACCTAAGCCTTTGGCTAGTGTAGGCATTTTCTCTGCAAGATTTTGCCTTTTCCTTGTGGGGGTGGGGGTGGGGTGTTGTATAAATCAAGACTAAAAAATAAAATAAAACAAAACAATTTATTTAGAACTGGGAAAAATGAGAGCTCAGTTTTCTAGTAACTCCAAAAACTGACATGAGTGAAAGAAGCTGGATCTGAAGGTATAACGAGTGAAACGGGTCAGTGTTTTAGTGATATTTCCCACAAGACAATGCCAGAAGAGCAGCCACAGAATCAGGTATAATTACCTGTATACACAATCAGACACTAATTAACTTTTTGTTTAAAGAACAAATCCCTTAACAACTCAATAGCTTGCAGCCTTGACAAGACTATTTTCCACATTTGAGACTAGGTAGACAAAACATAGACCCAAGAGAGGCCATCACACTCCCAGAATCACTTCACCCTGCCTTGTCACTTCTCCCTGATACAGCCGTTCCTTTAAATACCTTCCCCGAGCTCCTCTTGTAGACTGTTTCTAATATACCCACAGTGTTGTACTTGACCTTTTCAGGCCTTTGTCTAGTCTGAAAACAAGCTGATGTGCTCTTGCATTTCTAATTAGCAATACCAGAAACCATACAGCCCTTAGAAAATAATTCAGTGCCTCAACTAACTGGGGAGTTGGACAACTTTGGTTAAGTGAGTTTTCTGTTCAACTAAGGAAATCTTTGTTTCAACTTCTTGTTGAAAATCTTTCTAGAATAAAATGCATTAGTGTACCTTTCTGCTTGAGAATATTCTAATTAACGTAATAAACACTCCTGACGATTTAAATTCTTACCATCACAACAAATTAATCTAGGATACTATAGTGGGGTTAAAGTTACAGCACATTTTATGGTGACGTCAGGTTGTACTCCAGGTATCTGCTAGATGTGCACAAAAAAAGTCTGATCTACCTTTCCAGATAACCGAGGCTCTGATTAGTGAAATTCTGGTTAATCGTGATTTAATTCTATTTGTGCTATGTTGCACTTTCAACTCCACAGGAACCTTTGCTTGTGAAAGAAATACTATGATTCACATTAGGCTTATGCTAAATAGTTATGAAATCCATGGGTCTCTGATAATTTTCCAGACTACTTTCAAACTTTTGTTAGAAGCAATAGCTAGATTAAGTTTCCAGGTAGTAAGGAGCAGAATTAAGCCAATTTCCCTTAAAAAAAAAACAACAACTGGATCTGTGTTTCGCTGCAGAATCTCCCTTTAATAGAAAGTTCAGCACAAAGAAAGCTGCCATCTGAAGTAATTCTGCTGTTAACATTAGTTCCAGCATGTCCCCAGAAATTAAATCTCAGAGAGGAACTTTCTGGACAAATAGTTCACTGAAAAATCAAGAGACTCTATTTCACTCAGATACATAAAGTGAGCTGTGGAGAAGAGTTTGGGCTTCTGTCTCTGAAACAACATCCTTTCTCACTCAGGGAATTAAAAGCTGCCTAATTTCCAGAGCTACTTCTATTTTACACTGAAGACATTCCTTCAATACTAGTTACGTCCCAGTCAAGTGAAATCCAAAGAGTAACTTGTCCTTTTTAAGTGAGAAGTAACATCTCTCTGGCAATCTCCTTGGATGATAGTGACAGTCGCTCTGCTACCACAACCAGGTCTGATCTGCCTACACTCAGTGCCAAACAAACTGCCTTTCTTCTGCCCTCAAACACTCATATCTTCAACACCCATACTGAAATACAGGAATTGAGGTTACTTTTTAGTATCTTACTTCTTGAAAGAGCTTTGTGGACTGTATGCAACCATTCTGAGGAGTCTGTAAAATGCCTGAAAGGTCTCTAGAAGTCGCTCTACAACTGAGTAGCTGCCACTTGCATCTGAGTCACAGCTGACTTAACTGCTTTCCTGCCGTACGTAGGTTACTGTATCATTAACAGTGAGTACAACAGCTCGTGGCCCAGAATTTGGACCCAGCAGACACTCAATAAACAGACTGAAAAATAACACTCCCAGGGCAAAAGATAGTACTTGCTTCAGGGATAGAAATATCAGTATCAGTCCCCATCCTGTATCTCTCAAACTAAGTTCTATTTCTGTTGTTCAGGGGCATGGACAGCCAATAATTGAATGTCACAACCAAAACAAAGGGTGAAACTTACTTTCATAAAACAAACAATAGGAATATAATGTAATGCTATTATATGGAATAGTTTATTTAACTAAAACGATATAAATGTTACTGTATACAAAAGTGTATACTGTTTCAATTTTAGAAGCTCAATTTAAAAGGCTTGATCTTACTAAGAGACTCATTTATAACCATAAGAGCATAGATTATGTTTTTTATTATTAACTTGCAAATCCAAAAATAGTGTGATAGAAACTAAAGTCACTCAATTTTAATTGTAAACATATGAACCATAATAAGACAGATATACTTACAGCTTGCATTTCTATACAGAAGAAATGGTTCATGGAGCTGAAATTCCAAATCTTTATTCACTGGTTCAACCAGATTGTGCATATTCAGTCGATTCACAATGGTAAAACCATGGTAAGGTGAGGCTGACCTTAGATTTGACAAAAAACAAAACAAAACAAAACAAAACAACAAAAAAAAACCAAACAACCCTGTAGTCACTGTTTAATTCACAGAAATGTTATCTACTTCTTTATTTCCATTTCAAAGAATAACTACATTATTGCATTACACAATATTGTTAGCACTTAAAATTGTAAACAAAAAATTTAAGACAGATCATATCCCTCCTCTTCTCAGAAGTTTCCAAGGGCTTAGTCCCTCAGACTGAAGGCCGGTGGCCTTGCTAAGACCACCAGGGCCTTGGCTGGTATGTGTCCTCCTTGCCTTCCTCTCCTCTGCCTCTTGTTCTCTTGCTCCAGCCACACCGAGCTCTTCACTTTCCCTACAGGAGAGCACTTCTACCTAAAGACCCTTGCCTGGAACACTCGTCCCGAATCTAGTTATCTCACCCCCTGCAAGCTTCTCCTCAAATATCACTTTCTCAGTGACACTTACCTAAGAACTACTCTTTCTCAGGTTCCCAGCCTGCTCTCAAGTTCAATACCTCCAGCCCACCTCTTTTTTCCCATACCACTTATTATTTTTTATATTTACTGTCTTTCTCCACTAGAATGTAAACTCCACACAAATAGGGTTCTCGTCTTGTTTTTTTGCAGTTGTATCCCAAGATAGATAGCCAGTAGATGTTGAATAAACATTTGCTCAACAAAAATATCACTTATTTTAAATACGGTACAGACTTGGTTTTAGTATAGAGTATAGTATTTAGTATTTGGTATTTAGTATAGTATATAGTATTTAGTATGTCTACTTTAGGTAGACTTGTCAACCATAACAATCATGATTGTTTCTTACACCAAACAGGTCTTTCCACAGTTCTCCTGAGTTAGACAGAAAATGTCTCGAATCCTATAATAACAAATGTCCTTGGTTCTCCTATCAGGGTGAGTCAGTACATGACCCTTTAGACACTCCTCACATGTATACAACATTTCACAGTTTCTCATTCATTTCTCTGTGTACATGGGAGAGATTTTAGAATACTACTCTACAGATTAGGAAATAAACTCAGAATGATTAAGGCTTTTGTCCAAAGTCACACAAATAATGTGACTAGAATTCAGCTTTAGGTTTTCTGACCCCAAATCCAGGCTTCTTCTAGACTAAGGTCTCTGCAAAGTGATATTCTGACACTGTGGCATACCTTAATCCAAGGCACATAAAATATTCTCACATTTCCCAAATAGTTTCATTGGTTTCCTTTTGTTAGGATCAACACTGTAAGCCTCTATGAATATTATTAAACCAAATCATTTATTATACTAAACTTCATATTTTCTACAAACAGTGGATCTGTACTATTCTGTAACAGTAAGGCCAGGAAAGTACTTTCCAAATATCATAGATACTGAGGCTCTAACTACAAATGAGTTTCTAGAGATTTACATAGGTAATAAAGAATAATGAAGTAGGTGAAGGATAAAGGCCTTTTTTTTTTTTTTTTTAAAGGAGAAAGATGAAGGGCAGGGAACAAAGTGGCAAAGAATAAAGAGCTGCTATAGTTAATATGTAATATCAAAGCACTTACATACAAAGGAAAAAAAAAGAGATCAGTGTATTTGGACAAGATCTCAAAGCCATACACCAGAATTTAGAGAATATTTGACAAATTCTTGTTAATTACCATCAATGGAGAAAGGCAATCCTTAAAAGATAACTCCTAATACAAAAAGGTGGGGAGGACCAGATGTCAGTAATAATTCCTGCTGAATCCCTCTGCTTTAGAAACCATGGGAAGGAACCTGCCCCAGTCAGAACAAGACCTAAGGGAGATCCAGAAAAATAAGGACTCATGACTATCCTTTCCTGTCAGTTACAGTTAGGACACAAAAGTTGCCTAATAAAACAAAAGCTGTAGTTTGTAAACCAATCCTATTTTACATAATGACCTCTCAGAAAAGTTGAAAATATAAAATGTGCAATTGAGTAATCCAGGCTTTCTAAATGACTCTCAAGCTAAAATTACACATTACTAGCTCTGAATCATAGGAAGGCTCAAAGAAGGGACATAACTTGGTTAGAATCTCACAGCTACAAATGGATGAATAGGGACAAGCAGGAAGGTTCCAAAGACAAATGTACAACAACGCTGAACTTTATAGGACACTATTCACCATTAGATTAAAAATAGACATGTATCATTTTTTTAAAAAGCTTACCTTCGATATACAAATAAGGTCCCTTCTATATCAGTCTTCTCCTATAATAGACAATGAGTCAATTAGTTTTTTCCCCCATACTTCAACCCCAAATGGTCCTAATGGAGAAGAAATAAGTCATGTTTAAAATGAGCTTATTTATTTTAAAATTACTCACTTTGGAACAGGTCAAGTAACTCTTTTACTCCACAAACTACTGTTACCAGTTTCTTTCTTATCCAAAACAAAGAAAAAGTTTTGCTTATGTTCTATGTGCCATTATCCAAATGAATGAATAACGGCAGCTTATTTTTCAATTCAGATTATGGCTTGCATTTCATATGTAAAGCAGGACTCCACAATTAAAATTCCACAACACTGAAAATCCGTGAAAAACTAGAAATAAAAGCTTGTTAGTCATAAGTTCCTGCCCCCAAGTCTTCACCATTTGTCTGCAATTCACAGCTCACAAATTTATATGCAGACCAAATAAAGTAAAATGATTCAGAACAATTCAAACTAAGGCAATGTCTAAAACAGCTTCACTTAAAAAAAAATTCTGTAATTTTGTTCTTTTTGACTTTCCATATCTCCTTCTCTTCCAGGAGGTAAAGGAAAGAAGATAAAGTAAAGCAAGAGGATTCTGAACACTTTCTTCATCTGAATTAAGTGTTTATAAATGTCAAATCATTCTTACAAAATTATTGATTAAATATAACCTATGTTTCTGTTTTATACCTTAAAGAATATATTACGATAATATTTCAGAGCTTTGTTAGTATAAGCATTTCATTTCTTACTGAAATGTGAACATTAGTCATTTATGAACTCAATCCAACAAATATTTACAGATTATTTGACAAATGTAAAGCCTAAAGCTGAATGAGCAAATTACTGAGGGTCAATTACTAGAAAACTGGAAATTATATTACTTTTAAACAGGGGTTCACAAGTCAGAGAACAGATTGAATGTAACTTTTCAGACCCCCTCCCGTGCAAAAAAAGCCAAAAAGTACTTAGTCTGAAGGGAGCATTCAGAGGTGACATCACCAGCAGCACAGCTGGAACGAAACACATTTACAGGGTCTCTTTTCCAAAGGTTTCAAGGGAATCCAATTAACATGGAAGCCCTTTTCCTAAGTGCCTTGAAATCTTTTCCAAAACTCTGGAAACAGAGTGCAGTTAGATAAAAGCCGGATTCATCCCCACCACCTCCCTTCCAAGAATTGAAACTAATTGGATTTCAAGCTTTAAATCCAAATGACCTCTATGAAGGGGGCTCTTATTTACGTGCTTGTTGGGGGAGAGCGCGGGTGTTTATAGATTATGTATATGTACTTTACCTAATAACCCTCACAGCTTCAAACGCAATCTTTCAGGTATCTTTCTGACCCCACCGTTCTCATTCTCCAACACATCTGCAAAGAAGGCAGATCGCCCATGTCCCCGGACCCGACCCCATGGGACTGATCCTCCTGCAATCCTCCCCTCTATCGGCTTTTCCCTCGGGACGTCTTGGGCCTACTTCTCTCGCTCCTCTCTCCCAATCCTCGAAGCCCCTGACACCTTTCAGGGACCGGCCTGTCTCTTCTCCAGTCCCTGGCCTCTCCTCTGCCGCCCTGGCCTCCGGAATCGTCCCCAACCCAGGACAGTCCGCGCGGTCCCTTTAAGAGGCGGTGGCCGGGCGGGCGACCTCAGCGGCCTGGCCGCACTCACCCACTGGTTGGCCTTGGGGCAGAAGGTGTACAGAGCGACCTGGCCCGTGAGGTCTGCGATGCTGGTGATGTAGGGGTCGTGCTGCTTCAGGGCCGCAAGGCTCATCTCCTGCCCAGCTCGGCTCAGGGACTCCATCTTGAATTCCGGAGCCGAGCCCCTCCAGCGGGGGCGGAGTCGCGGGCAGGATGGTGCCATCCAGGCAAGGTTCCCCCAGCTGCGTCAGCAGCCTCAACTTCCGCCTCTCCTCCGGGCCTCGCGGCGGGGCGGTACAACAGCTATTATGCTCCGCTGCGTCCACGGCCCGGGCGCCGGGTTCCGGGACCGTCGGGCTCCTAGGGTCCGGCGTGGTTTTGGCGGCCGAGCTTGCCGGCGGGGGCGCAGGCGTATCCTGTACTCGGGTTAAAATGTCCTGTCGGCGGGATCGAGGCTGCGCTCGAGCTTTCTTCGGGCTCCTGCCGGACGAGGCAGCAGGCCGACGCGGGGGCAGCCTGCGCTTGAGGAGGCGCAGGCCGGGCCGCGGAACGAAAAGCCGGCTGTGCCTGTGCGGCACTCCACAGGTCGTGGGGGGAAAGCACCGAGAAGCTGGGAGCAGGGAGGGCGGTACCCTGAAAGTCGCCCCAGGTCTCGGATCTCACTGGATCACTATCGCCAGCAATTTGGTGTTTTTCTGTAGGAAAATTTTGAGAAAAGCCAAACTAAGCCTCCTGTAACTACACAGGAATGTCTTGTGCAGTTCACTTTTGCTCATTTTCCTCGTCTTGGTCTCATGTAACTCCTTCCATCCGGTCTTGGGAGGAGAGCACGAAGGCCTGGGTTTGTCCTATATCGATTAAAGCTTTAAAAAGATAAAGATAATACATTATTTTAGCAAATATCTGTTGGGCATTTTAACACATTTTGAAGAGCCAGGTACTAGCTAAAGAGTAAAACATAACGGAGAGTATACGGAGCTCTGTTCACACCACTCAACTTGTTTAAAAAAATTTTTTTTCTTACATTGAACAGATACCCCAATGGAATTGAATTTTTGAAAGGAAAAAAAACCCAAAAAAACAAAAAAAACCCGGGGTGCATGGGTGGCTCAGTTAAGCCTCGACTCTTGATTTCAGCTCAGGTCATGATCTCATGTTTCCTGAAACGGAGGTGGGGCCCTGGGCTGACAGCATGGAGCCTGCTTGGGACTCACGCGCTCGCTCTCTCTCTCTCTCTCTCTCTCCCTCCCTCCTCTCTCTCTCTCCCCCCCTTACCCCACTCACACTCGTACTCAAAATAAACTTAAAAATAAAAAGCCCTGTAATATTTGTATTGTTTATGATTTTACATTTGTGAATGGGAAGAGACTTCATGTCTTACATTCTTTGCAGTATCACGTGAGAAGCGTGTACAAAGGCAGACAGGAAGCGTGTCAGTCATTCACTGTTCCTTAAGCAAGTATATGGAACTTTTAGGTGTGAGCTGGTGTCACAGGAGGGTCAGAGAGAGGCTGGTCTTTGTCTCACGGAGTCGAATGAATCTCGTGGAAACAGCGAAGCGATAGCTTGAGGGGAAGTATAACGCTCTAAAGAGTTAGATGTGTCCCGGCTGGGTAGCTGCTGAAGAATTTTGTTCCTGACTTCTTATTGGGACCTTATCAGAAAGTTTGTGAGACTGCATGCATGGCACCTAGCCCAGGTAGGTCTGGAATACCTTCATCCTTTTTTTTTTTTTTTTTTCTTCCAAACCTGGCCTTTTCTTCAGCCTCCCACTTGTAGCTGCAGTCTGCCTCCCTGAAGGTCCTTTATCTCTCTCTGCCTAATGTTAACCCTTTCCCTTTTCACTGGTAGCCCCCCGGGAGCTTTAAAGACTGTTTAAGACAACTTCCTGGCTCCGGGAGAAACAAGTAGGACAATGTAAGGAAACTGGGACCAGGCTAGAGATGTTGCTCTTGAAACCCAGAGGATTTCACTCCATCTGGTCAGGAAAGTCTAGGAAGGCTTCATGGAGGAGATGATGTTTGCATTAGTGCTCCAGGGTGAGTAGGAGTTCACCAGAGAAGAAAGGCAAGGGCTCCCTTTCATTTTACAGTCTAATGGTGAGCTAGGGAAGGTGTGATCATCCTCATTTGACGGGTGATTTAATTGAAGCTGGATGGAGAAATCACTGGCTCAGTTTCACACTAGTCTGGGGGCATCTGGTATTAGAATCCAGAGACTCCTGCCTTCCCCCAGGGCTCCCTTCCTATACACCATGGCTACCTTTCTTCATCATTGAGAATGAGTCTTACTCCCACCTACTTTCAATAAAATAATTAAAAATCTGTGCCCTAATTTAAAAAATATATGTATTTTTTGAATAGATAATGCAAGCCCTTGGAATAAAATTCAAAGACACACCTGAAACTTAAGTGATTTTTTCCTCTTAAAAAATTATTACTTTATTGAGGTATAGTTGACATATAGCATTGTATTAGTTTCAAGTGTATGGTATGCTAATTTGATATTTGTATACATTGCAAAATGATTACCACAATAGTCCAGCTAACATCTGTCACCATAACTAGTTACAAATTTTTTTTTCTTGTGGTAAGAACTTTCAAGATCCCCTCTCCTAGCTACTTTCAAATATGTAACATAGTATTATTAACTATAGTCATCATGCTGTACATTACATCCCCATGACTTATTCATTAATTTTTTTCTTACATAGATTTACCAATATTCAGATGGAAAATTGCTTCAAAAATGCATGTTTGCATGGCCCAAAACGTGTTAATGTTGACTGTAATGCTCTGTACAGTTCTCAAGATATATTAAGGGCAATGTGAATACTTAGGAATTGAAACTCTTCCCCCTTTGCTTTGATGCATGGTTTTGCCTTGTGTTTGTGAGCCAAACCTTAAGATCTTTCTTGTGTCTTAGACTACAGGCTAAGGGCAGCGAGTGCATCTTTGTTGGGTCTCTAGTATTTAGTATTTATGCCCCTGGCATAGAGTAGATTCTCCATAAATATTCATGAGTGAATGCCATCTTCAAACCCAACGCCTATAAGGCCATGGAGGAGACTACTTGGAGAAGGGAGAGGTGGCTGGGCAGGTCAGAGATGGGAAAGTGTCTTTCTCTTCCCTGGAAGACCTGTCACTTTTGTGCTCCATGCATGTCAATTATTTTTTTTCTTTTTTTGGTAATTTTTATAATTTACATCCAAATTAGTTAGCATATAGTGCAACAATGATTTCAGGAGTGGATTCCTTAGTGCACCTTACCAATTTAGCCCATCCCCTCCCCCCCCACAACCCATCCAGCAACCCTCAGTTTGTTCTCCATATTTATGAGTCTCTTCTGTTTTGTCCCCCTCCCTGTTTTCATATTATTTTTGTTTCCCTTCCCTTATGTTCATCTGTTTTGTCTCTTAAAGTCCTCATATGAGTGAAGTCATATGATTTTTGTCTTTCTCTAATTTCACTTAGCATAATGCCCTCCAGTTCCATCCACGTAGTTGCAAATGGCAAGATTTCATTCTTTTTGATTGCCGAGTAATACTCCATTGTGTATACATACCACATCTTCTTTATCCATTCATCCATTGAGGGACATTTGGTCTCTTTCCATACTTTGGCTATTGTTGATAGGGCTGCTATAAACATGGGGGTGCACGTGTCCCTTCGAAACAGCACACCTATGTCCTGTGGATAAATGCCTAGTAGTGCCATTGCTGGGTCGTAGGGTGGTTCTATTTTTAGTTTTTTGAGGAAACTCCATACTGTTTTCCAGAGTGGCTGCACCAGCTTGCATTCCCAAGTATTGACATTTGAACAATATTTGTTCTTCCTACCCAGGTGCATGGAATATTTTTCCATTTTTTGTGTCTTCTTCAATTTCTTTCATAAGCTTTCTATAGTTTTCAGTGTATAGATTTTTCACCTGTTTGGTTAGATTTAATCCTAGGTATTTTATGGTTTTTGCTATAATTGTAAATGGGATCGATTCCTTGATTTCTTTTTCTGTTGCTTCATTGTTGGCATATAGGAATGCAGCCGATTTCTCTGAATCTCTGATTCTCTTTTGCTGAATTCATGAATCAGTTCTAGCAGTTTTTTGGTGGAATCTTTTGGGTTTCCCATAGCTTTATGAAAGTATCCTAAAAGGTACTAGATGCTTTCTAGAATTGCATTTCTGATATGTGAACTAGTTTAGTCTGTCAGTTCTGGAGCAGACATACTAATGATTTCAACCAGGGAGAAAGAAATCTCCATATGGGGTAATGTAACTGGAATAAAAGCACATGGGATTAGCATACCATTTAGTTAATCTGTTTATTGTGTTTAACATGGTGTTCTTGATAATGTTCTTTGGGAGAAAGTTCTACATCCTTTGCCGTTACTTAACCCAATGGAACGTTTCAAATTAAACATAGCATAGCAGTGGTATAAACACTAGCAGTATATTCAAAACTGATACATACTGCTTCTCCATGGAACAGCAAAGTGCTTCATAGGTATACTCACTCACAAATTCTCAAGATTGGTATATGGATGTAGATAATTGTTACGCATTTGTAAATGAAGGCATCCAAAGGTACAAGATGAGCTGATTTCCCTGAGGCAGAGATTGTACACTCTTCACCAGCAGTCATTTTTATCCTTTTCCGTTGCCTTCCCCACACAGATAGGTTTCATTTCCCAAACTCTTTTAGCTTAGGTACAGCTCTCTGATCCAATTCTGGCCAGTGGAATGTTGGCAGAAGTGATGTGTGGCTTCTCCAGGCCACAGGTTTAAGGAGCATGTTCCCCCTTGACTTGCTTTCCCCCTTTCTGTTGTCTGGGTGCAGGCAACTGTGGGGCCATGAAGAATGGCAGAGACCTAAGATGAAAGGGGTTGGGACCCTGAATCACCACAAAGAGGAGAGCTGCTTGCTGTCCAGGGTATCCTTCTCAGACTGTTAGATGATTGAGTAGACTGTGTTGGGTTTGGGAGATTATGTACTTTGGGAGATTATGTACTTTTTTGTTACCTCGGTCCAGCCTATCCCAACTAATTGTACTGCTCCAGATTGTTCAGAAAGTCAGCAATAAAACTTCAGGCTTCTGAAGTGGAATTAAAATTAAGCATATGATTTACCAGAAGATTGCTTAGTGCTTTGACAATAAGTCAAGACTTTAAGAGAACTCCAGCCAGAGCTCTGCATTAGCAATCAGTTATAAGCACAAATTTGCAGAGTCACAAAGTGGCTAAAGACCAAAAATATTCTTGCCTATACCATTAGGCAATTGATTTTGCAATTGCATCATGAAATAACCTACTAAAGCCAAATTGGGAGGCTGGCGTTTAAAATGTACTTCTGCATGACAGTTGCCACAGATGCTCTCAGACTTCTTTTAATTCTGTCTTTCTTTCTCCCTTGGGCGTATTAAAATGCAAGTACCGTTGACACTTGAATAACATGAGTTTGAACTGTGTGGGTCCGCATATGGGAAGGTTTTTTTTTTTTTTTTGATAAATATAGTAACAGTACTATAAATATATTTTCTTGGGGCACCTGGGTAGCTTGGTAAGTTGAGCATCTGACTTTGGCTCAGGTCATGATATCCTGATTCATGAATTCGAGCCCCGTGTTGGGCTCTATTCTGACAGCCCAGAGACTGGATCCTGCTCCACATTCTGTGTCTCCCTCTCTCTGTCCCTCCCCCACTCACACTCTGTCTTTCTTTCTCTCTCTCTCTCAAAAATAAACAAACGTGAAAAAATTGAAAAAGTATGTCTTCTCTTCCTTATGATTTTCTTAATGACATTTTTTTTCTAGCGTATTTTACTGTAAGAATATAGCATATAATACATATAACATACAAAAACTGTTCATGTTACTGGTAAAGCTTTGTCAACAGTAGCAGTTAAGTTTTTGGGGAGTCGAAAGTTTTACCTGGGTTTTCAACTGTGTGGGGGTTTGCCGCTCCAACCTATGTGTTGTTCAAGAATCAACTGTATTTCTTTTCCCCCCCACTTCTAAAGCATCTTTATCTTCTTGTATTATTATTTTCTTATTGAAGTGTAGTTGACACCCAGTGTTACATTTGTTTCAGCATACAACATAGTGACTTGACAAGTGTATCCGCTATGCCGTGCTCCCCATCGCGTAGCTGCCATCTGTCACCACACAACACTGTTACTATGCTGTATTCTCTATGCTGTACCTTTTACTCCTGTGATTTATTCATTCCATAGCTGGAAGCCTGTATCTCCCACTCCCCTTCACCCATTTTGCCCATCCTTTCACTCCCTTCCCTCTGGCAACCATCCGTCTTCTTCTCTGTAGTTAAGGGTCTGTTTCTGCTTTTTGTTCATTTATTCATTTGTGTTATTTTTTTAGGTTTCACATATAAGTGAAATCATATAGTATTTGTCTTTCTCTCTCTCTGACTTCTTTCACTTAGCAAAATACTCTCTTGGTCCATCCATGTTGTTGCAAATGGCGATATCTCATTCTTTTTTTATGGCTGAATCATATATATATATATGATTCATATATATATTCAATCAGTTATATTGAATATATTGAATATGAATATATATTCATATATATATGTGTGATATGTGATATATATCTATATCTATCTCACATCTTCTTTTATTTGTTCATCTAAAGGATCAACTGTATTTCTTAAGCCAACACAATAAGAAAGAGTTTAAAGGCATCAATCTGCTGTGTTAACTCTGTAACCTGAAATCTTCCTTGTTGACTCTACAGATTAATACGAAATGTACTAAGTACGGACAACAGAACTTAGAGGCTTTTTTTGTTCACGAGTTCTTTTCTATCTTTCCAGTTTTAGTTCTGGTTTGCTTCTAGTCTTATATAACCATTATTCATTTACTAATATTTATTTATCTGGTGAAATTGCCATCATAATCACTTCTACATATGCATTTAATTCATTTAATGAGTCTTAGCTCCCTTCAACACAAAATTTGTTCAGTGGCTAAAGCATATTAATAAATTGTTGAACTCTTATGGATTGAATGTGCACAGAGATACACTTAAGAATGAATATGTATTGGGGTGCCTGGGTGGCTCAGTCAATTAAGTGCCCAAATTCATCTCAGGTCATGGTCTCGAGGTTTGTGACTTTGAGCCCCATCTCGGGCTCTGTGCTGACAGCTCGGAGCTTGGAGCTTAGAGCCTGCTTCGGATTCTGTGTCTCCCTCTCTCTGCCCCTCCCCCCCCCCCAATAAATAAACATTAAAAAAACCCACAATGAATATGTATCTTCACTGTACCCTCCCACTTTGAGGTAAAATCACAGTGTTACATTTTTTTTTAATGTTTATTTATTTTTGAGAGAGAGAGAGAGACTGAGACAGAGCACTAGTGGGGGAAAGGCAGAGAGAGAGAGAGAGAGAGTGAGAGAGAGAGAGAGAGAGAGAGAATCCGAAGCAGGCTTCAGGCTCTGAGCTGTCAGCATAGAGCCTGATGAGGGGCTCGAACCCACTGACTGACCCACCCAGGAACCCCACACAGTATTACATTCTTAAAGGGTTCAATGCTTTGTTTTTTCTGCTTACATATTGTCTTAATTTGGGTATCCAATATGTGATCCAACATGTGAGCTTGAGGCAAAACTGACACAAGATTCGTGGGAGGCTTTCTTGTGTAAATCAATTATTACATGATTTGTGGAATAACAAATATGGTCCAGATATAGTTTATGTTATTTTGGTAAACTTGATTACATTTATCCTGAAGGCACAAATATTAGTTAATCCTATCTTTCCCCACTCAATTGCACTCATAACATAAAATAATGTTAAACATAAAATAATGTACACTAAAAAGCACTCTGAATTATGGAAATGCTGTAATTTAATGGAGATTAGCTGTCACAATATGAAAAACCATTCACTCATCTGTATGTTGCCTGCAGCCTTGAATTTAAGGACTATTCCCTGTTCTGGACCTTGAAGGAGATATCAATATTCATTATCTGAGGAGAAGAGCATAAATTAGCCTTAGCTATCCAATAAACATTAACCCAAAAGATAATAGAAAAACCCATTTCTCTTGTGCAATAAAATTGTTGCCATTACTGTGATAAAGGAGGTTGAACTAGGTCAGGAGCAGTCCTTTTTACATTGCTCAAGAACACTAGAAGGATTAAAAATTTATGGATTACCTCCTAGAAACAATGATCTGGTACAGAAATGTAATAAAACACCCACTCTCCTGTGTCTTCCTAAGCTGCTCCGTGCCGTTTCACTTTCTGATTGTATTAGCATGACAACTTTCCAAAGCTCTAGAAACTGTCTTTTGGCAAAGATGAAGATTTTCAAACTAAAAGAATTTTTATTGAAAATCCCGAGGCAGATGGTGTAAAAAGGTAATGTTAAAATGTGAACCAAATAGAATCATTTTGTGTATATTCGGTATATTTGTAATTTTGTTTTACTTAGGTCGCTGATAAATACAAGCAAAAAAACAAAAGTGAAGTAAAAGGATATGACATTAAAATATTATACTATATTAATGGTCCTTTGGATAAAATTGTGTGAAAAACACGATATAGTTATTTTTATGTGAAATCTTCCTGTACCAAAAGCTGGCAAAATTATTTCTTTAAAGAGCTATAGTTTTGAAAAATTATTCATTAATGTTTCTTTAATCTTTCAGACTCCTCTAAGTCTTTGTACTTTTTAAGAGCATTTTTAGAGCACACATATTTGTATATTTAATGCTGGAAAATAATCTAGGTGGGACTATTTGGATATAAATGTACTTAGTTTTAAGGGATTTGGGGAGATGGGGCTTTTTATTTGTAAATGTCTAAAAGTCATGCATTTCCTAAGTATTGATGGATGCTTTCATATAGGAGGGTTTTTGTTTTCTTTTCCAGTGACTCCTTTCCTATCTTTGCTTTCCACTGATGGCCTTTTATTCTTCAATAATGAAACATAGGAAAACATACACAGTTCCAAACTTTCCATTTATATGTTTTTGAGCTAAATTGCCTTGAGGTTAAGTAAAGGTAATGGAAATATGATTACTCAGGTGAAACATTACCATATGGGCATTTTCTGCTCTTTACAGATGCCTACATTTAAAGTAATCTACTAGAAACTGAGGCTTGGGAGGGAAAAATTCCCACCCATAGCTTATACTAATAGCATATATGCGAATAAAACTCTCGAACTCGTTAGTCCACGAATCCCTGAGGATTGGAGTACATCATCTGTAGGGAAGCAGCCAAGAGATCTGTTGAAAGGCACATCATACCAAAGAAATGAACCATGTAACTTGCAATTGCTAGAAATACATCAGCTGAACCAAACTGACAGGTAATCTTAATGTCATATTTTGGTGCGTCTTCTCAGAATAAGCCAGGAGTTTTTCTTGGCCCTACAAAGAATTTGACTGATCTTTAAAGTTTTAATAGCATAGATCTTTCTGATCTGAGCTAGAAAGTTCTTTTTAAAAAGTAACAGGGGCTAGGGGCTCCTGGGTGGCTCAGTTGGTTAAGCATACGACTTCGGCTCAGGTCATGATCTCTTGGTTTGTGAGTTAGAGCCCCATGTCGGGCTCTGTGCTGACAGCTCAGAGCCTAGAGCCTGCTTCAGATTCTGTGTCTCCCTCTCTCTCTGCCCCTCCCCTGCTAATGGTCTGTCTCTCTCTATCAATAATAAATAATAAATGTTAAAAAAAAAGTAACAGGGGCTATAAAAAAGGAGCAGTCTTTGGATTTTGTCCTTCAAACTAGAGACTGGTAGTGCAAAATAGGTTTCAGAGGCAAAGTCAATGAGTTTATGTCATTCTTATTCAGTCTGGCAGAGGGTAAATGCTTTAACATTGTGAAACAAAAAAGAACTGACCTTTTATGAAAATGTAGGTTAGGCCCACATCCACCAGACCCACGCATTTCATAGAACTGAGCTGAGCAAAATAAGCTGCTGATTGCACAATCTCATAGTGTGGCTGTGCCTTAGGGTCACCTGTCCTCCAAGATGCAGATGGGGAGAAAAGGGCATTTTAAAAGCTGAGAGAAAAACACAGACATGGCTTTCTTTTGATCTTCTACCCAGCTTTTGAATCTACTTTTATTTAAAACCATCATCATCACTTATATGTATATTAAATATTTTATTTTTTTAAGTTTGTTTTTGAGAGAGAGAGAGAGAGAGAGCACCAGCCCATGTGCATGCGTGTGGGGGAGGGGCAGAGAGAGAGGGGGACAGAGGATCCAAAGCAGGCTCTATGCTGATAGCAGCGAGCCCAATGCAGGGCTCAAACTCAAGAACCATGAGATCGTGACCTGAGCCGGACACACTCAGGCACCCCAAAACGCTTTACTTTTAACTCTAAACCAAAATCATAGCAACAACCTTTGAGGATTCAGTAACATCTTTTTCAATAAATATTAGGCAGTTCAATTTTGCATAGAATTAATTGACCAAACAATCTTTTTTTATTTTTTTTTTCAACGTTTTTTATTTATTTTTGGGACAGAGAGAGACAGAGCATGAATGGGGGAGGGGCAGAGAGAGAGGGAGACACAGAATCGGAAACAGGCTCCAGGCTCCGAGCCATCAGCCCAGAGCCCGACGCGGGGCTCGAACTCACAGACCGCGAGATCGTGACCTGGCTGAAGTCGGACGCTTAACCGACTGCGCCACCCAGGCGCCCCAATTGACCAAACAATCTTGAGCTAACAGTTCCAGGATAAGAAAATTGGTCAATTACATCTGAACTCTGCCATGATGACAAAGCAGCACTCTTCCGGTACTTTGATCTTTTAATACGTTCCCTGCTGTAGGGGAGGAAAAGCTTTCCTCAACCATATTAGGGTCCTTAATAGGCTGAGTCTGAAGTTCAAACTGACAAAGATAGCAGGAGAGGAACATACACATTGATTTAATTCAAGTTTTATGTGACCCAAGACTTCCTTCATCATGAGGAAATGAAAATCCAAAGAAATGGTCAAGCTTGAGTGTTTTTTTTTTAAAGTTTATTTATTTATTTTGAAAGCTACAGAGACAGAGCAAGTGGGGGAGGGGTAGAGAGAGAGAAGGAGAGAGAGAATCCCAAGCAGGCTCTGCACTGCCAGCACAGAGCCCTATGCGGGGCTTGAACTCATGAACCGTGGGATCATGACTTGAGCCGAAACCAAGAGTTAGACACCCAATTGACTAAGCCACCAGGGCACCCCAAGCCTCAGTGTTTTTATGCGGGGTTTGATAAGAACGGGAAGTTGCAGAAAGACATGATAGGGCAAAGAGTATGAGCTAAGTGTAAACTGAGGGGAATTCAGCAAGGTCTGTTTGTTTAAATTCCTTTCTGTGTCCCTGTGTCTTCTGAAATAAGAAAGCTTCTTTCCTCTGGGTCTAAGGAGGGCGTCTCTCATGTGAGGGTGTTAGGACCTGCTTCAGGAGAAGGTCAGAGAGTCCTTACTGCTTTCTCAAGTTCCTGGAGCCTGAAATATTCAATGTGCCAAGATGCCATATTTTGGGGTAATGTGTCCTGAACCCCATCACTGCTGTGGAAATATTCATCTCTTTCATTGAACGTGCATACCTATTACCTCTTTTAATCCTCAACACAAGACAGGGCAAGGATGTTTATCCTTGTTTTATTTTGGGGAGAATGGGTGTTCCGGTAAACTAAGTGACGGAGCCAGTACCCACAACCACGGGGCCCATCCCACAAGGTTGCTCTGCCTCGCTGTCCATGGACTCATCTGGGTTCTCGGCTCCTTGGCATCCAAGAAAATCAGGTAGCAAAACTGATAAACAAATGCTGATGTACCAACGGTGGTCCAGTGGACCACTGCCAGGTAATGTGCATTTCGCCTGAGCTATCCTGCTAGAACTTTTCTGGTGGCTGTTTCAGAAAGTATTAAAGATGGTTTTATGCTAGAAGGATAATGGAACTGGGCTGTGAAACAAGACAGGAGAAACACATAAAAATTCTAGCGTCCATAAAATCTTGTTAGATAGCATAAAAACTTTGGGAACTATTTTTGGAAGGCGCTCATGGTGGACTTAACTCTTAATTTTTCTGTCTTGAAGCAGGGCACAGGCTTGCTTCCTTGTCTGTTGCTCCTTCATTGCTGAACAGCTCAGTACATTCACTCTGACAGGATGGGATGTTGGGGCATCTGTCCCTGGCTTCCCTTCCTTCTCTGCAGGTGGGATACCATGATGTTACGGTGCTCCTGCTGTAATAGAGTCAACTCTGGGTCTCAGGGGCTGATGATCTGATCTGTGGAATGTCCAGGGTATTCACTTTTTAAAACCTTTTTAAAAATTGAGATATAATTTGCATATAGCATCCTATTAGTTGCAGATTACAGCATAAGGATTTGATATTTGTATGCATTGTGAAATGATTACCACCGTCACCACACAGTTATAAACATTTTTGTCTTGTGGTAAGAGCTCTTCAGATCACGGGCGCCTGGGTAGCTCAGTCGGCTGAGTGTCTGACATCAGCTTAGGCCATATCTTGTCGTTCTTGAGTTTGATTTCTGTGTCGGGCTCTGTGCTGACAGCTCAGAGCCTGGAGCCTGCTTTGGATTCTGTGTCTCCCTCTCTCTCTCTGGCCCTCCCCCACTTGCGTTCTGTCTCTTTGTCTCTCAAAAATAAATAAACGTTAAAAAATTAAAAAGAAACAGGGGCACCTGGGTGGCTCAGTTGGTTGAGCGTCTGACTTCGGCTCAGGTCATGATTTCACAGTCCATGAGTTTGAGCCCCGCGTCGGGCTCTGTGCTGACAGCTCAGAGCCTGGAGTCTGCTTTGGATTCTGTGTTTCCCTCTCTCTCTGCCCCTCCCCTGCTCATGCTCTGTCTCTGTCTCAAACATAAATAAAAACATTAAAAATTTAAAAAAAAATTAAAAAGAAATAAAAAAAAGACCTCTTCAGATCGACTCTCTTAGCAACTTTGAAACACCCAATACAGTATTATTAACTAGAGTTACCATGAGGTACTTTACATCCCCATGACTTAAGTATTTATTTATTTTTAAAAAATGTTTGTTTATTTTGAGAGAGAGAGAGCAAGCCAAAGCATGAGTTGGGGAGAAGAGAGAGAGAGAGAGAGAGAGAGAGAGAGAGAGTGAGAGAGAGAATATCCCAGGCAGGTTCCATGCTGTCATCTTGGAGCCTGAAATGAGGCCCCGACTCACAATCCATGAGATCATGACCTGAGATGAAACCAGGGTCAGATGCTTAAGTGAATGAGCCACTCAGGTGCCCCTGACTTATTTATTTTATAATTGGAGATTTGTACCTTTTGACCACCTTCACTCATTTCACTCACCCTTTATCCCCTGCCTCAGGCAACCAGCAATCTGTTCTCTGTATCTGTGAGGCTTTTTGTTTTGTTTTTTAAGATTTTAAGATTTTGTTTTTAAGATTTTAAGATTTAAGAGGTCATAGAGTATTTCTCTTTCTCCGTCTGACTTCCCTCACTTAGCATAATGCCCTTAAGGTCTATCCACGTTGTCAGCAATGGCAGGATTTCCTTCTTTTTTTGTGTGGCTGATTAATATTCCATTGTATGTATATACCACATCTTCTTTGTCCATTCATCCATCAATAAATACTTAGGTTGCTTCCTTTTCTCTTTCTTAGCATTTCTCTGCTTATCAGAATTTCCATCAGGTAATTAGGAGCTGAGAAGGGAAGTTAGGGGAGGGAGGGAAATGAGCAACACAGAGCAGTATATGGTTAAGTGCCAAGAAAATAGTACTGACAGCCAGGGCTGAGTCCCAGATGAAGGACGTGCAGAGAAGCCATCATGGAGGACACAGAACTGGAATTGAACCTTGGTGATGGGTAAAATTAGGATAGGCTGAGAGGAGAGAAGACACCAATGTTCTCCCCCACCCTTTTGTTTTGTTACGGAGAAAACCATATGGATTCTCTTTGGGGTTACATTCTTGAGTAATATTTCTTGGAATATTCTCAGAAAGAATGTTCTCCATGTCTCCTATTTGCTGTGATGTGCTGAAGCAGTATCTCACCAATGGCTTTAAGACACCCGATGTCTGAGCGTTCTAAAGCAGAAAGTCAAAAAAGAACCCCAGTCTTGGCTCTGCCACCTGATGGCTGGCTCCTCAGGAGAAGTCATTTGACTTCTCTGGATCTGTTTTCTCATCTAAGAAAAAAAAGGGGGGGGGCACCTGGGTGGCTCGGTCAGTTGAACATCAGACTTCGGCTGAGGTCATGACCTCACAGCCTGTGAGTTTGAGCCCCTCGTGGGGCTCTGTGCTGACAGATCAGAGCCTGGAGCCTACTTTGGATTCTGTGTCTTTGGCTCTCTCTGCCCCTCCCCCGCTCATGCTCTGTCTGTTTCTCTCTCTCTCAAAAATAAAATAAACATTAAAAAAAATTTAAAAAATAGGGTTAATAATACCTACCTCCTAGGCTTGTAGAAATTTGCCTGTATTGAGAAAACGTGGGCAAATTAACTGACACGGTACTTTCCGCATGGTAAGGGCTCAATCAATCACAATGTTCTTTTCTTTTCTCACAGTCCATAAATTAGCTTTGTCATTTTATAAGTAGGGGACAATCAGCATAGCCCCTGGCAACATGTGAAGAATGTGGTACTTCTGCTGAAATGCGTGTCTCTGGAATGTGGGTCAACCTTCTTGGAAACCCAAGCCTGCCCTCTCACTGGTGGCCACCCAAAGACCCTCATCCCTGTCTGGGAAATGGATGGTGGCACCACGGTTCACACTTCCTGGTACATTGCCATCCACAACTCTAGAGAGTCTTGGAACACACGCTAGCTGTCAAGAGGATTGAAGTACAGCAGAGTTTAGGACTGAAAAGTGCTGAGGCCAGGCATATATGTTAAAAAGTGAGGACATTCGTTAGCCAAGGACAAGTGCATACTGCTAGGTAATCAGGAGTTTCTCAGTGAGCTAGTCCAGCACAGAGCTACAGTAATTTTTCTTACATATATTTTCCTGGTGGCCGTCCAAAATCCTATAGTAGTATAATCAGATGGAGCAGACATACTGGTTAAACCTGCTCTTTATCAGCAGAAAGAGAGGGAGAAATAGCCTATGTGCTCTGTTTAATTGATTGAAACTTCTTACTGGAAAAGCAGCCACTGTGAGGGGGAGAACCTGGTTTTGGTGCCTCTTGTAAGACTAGGAATTAAAGAAAGGGGAAGGTTGCATTATCACAGCCCTCGGTTCTCCCAGCAAACTGAATAATATCCCTTTAAAAGCCAAACATAATTTCAGAATGAATCAGGTACACACCTATGAGTCTTGTGTCCTGATGCTCCAAGGTTTCTGTTGAATTAACAATAGTAAAAGCAATAACACAAACGGCAAAGTTTTCCATTCAGAGAAATGGATCTAAGGCAAAAACTCCCCCGAGCCCCACAAAGTATAATCACCTGTTTTAACCTGTGCTACAGCCACAGGGAGGGAGGGGCTTCCGTGGCTCTGTGGGATTGCTTCTGCTGGGCACCCCGTCTGCAGCACAGCAAGGTCACCACCTTCTTGTCTGCAGGGGCCTCTGTTCCCTCTTACCTGCTCAGACACCCAGCAAGTCTGTAGAGGAGGGTTGGATTTGTCTTGAAGAAAGTGTTTTTTCTCTGGGAGATGAGGTGTTAGGAACAGGGCATCAGGAGAAGCTCTTAGAGGTAAGAAAATGTTATTTTTTTAAAAAAGATTTTTATTTTTTTAAAGTACTCTCTACATCCAACATGGGGCTCGAAATCACAACCCCAAGATGGAGCGTTCCATTCTCCACCGACTGAACCAGCCAGGTACCTAGAAAATGATGATATTATTACTACCCTCTTTTCCTCGCCTTATCATTAAACAGTGAAAAAAGGGATCACTTTTAAAAATATTTGAAAATAGGCTTCTAATGTTTTAGGCAGATGACCAAACTCTTGTTCAGAATGGCTTTTGGACCAGAGAGTTGGATAGTCACCTGGTAGAAAAGAGAGATTAGAGGTAGTTTTAACAATGTGAAGAAAAAATCAATACAATCTTTTATTGTTATTTAATGACAGTGGTATATGCAGACTCCATTTCGATGGGGACCACACTCAGTGGGGAGCCCAATGTGGGGCTCGATCCCACGACTCTGGCGATCATGAGCCAAAATCAAGAGTTGGATGCTCAACCGACTGAGCCACCCAGGTGCCCCTGAATAGAGGATTTGAAAGGTCATAGAAGAAAGAATTTTCTTTAGGGAGCGTTTTTGCCATTCAAAAGACAAATTTCTCTACTCCTGAGCTTCCTTATATTTCTGAAGTTAATAATTAATTGCTGTTATGAGGAATCGTCTATCCCATGTACCCCTCTGCTCCATATTCAAAGCCTAGAGTTTGATTTGGTTTGGTTTTGTCCTCAGTGTATTTAAAGACCGAACATCAACGCGCCACTGTGTAATCTGGACCAAATCTTAATTTGAATATCTTATTAGTTGAAAACCTTTTTCAGTGGTAATTGAAATTTAATTCTATCCTTTTTAAAACATTTGAAACAAAATATTTCAGGGTTTTAAGGTTGCCTGTGATAGTTGAGTTTGTACTGAGATATCCCTAAACAACCAGTCAGGCTGAGAAGATGTGCACATATGCTAAACATTAGAATGAATTAAAAGCACGTAGTGGCATTGATGAAAATCAATATAAATATAGATAGACCTGGGTGTAGCAAAACTGGGAGGTGGTTTTTATCCAGGGGCCTGTGGATGGCCCTTCGAAGTTCTGTGAATGTCCTGGGATTAAAAGCAAGATTTTGTGTGTGCTTTTGTCTCAGGAGAGGATTGATGGCTTTCCTGAAATTCTCCAAAAGTGCCATGTCCCCCAACCTCCCCAGAAGGTTAGGAACCACAAACATTTGAAAATGCTCAGTACATTGGACTCAATTTAAAGCACTGATAAAAAGGAATTTCTTTTTCTACTTGAAAGTCTTGGAATGTTAGGCATAGGATCCTACAACTTAACATTTTTTTAAGAATTTCAAACCCCAATGCCATGGTTATAGAAATTATTTCACCAAAAGAGAAACCAGATCTTAAAAAGGGACAGCTGTCTTCAGATGTGATACAGTCTTAACAATTCAAATGAAAAATTTCCTGAGAACTGGTGAATCCGTCAGGAGGCTGGAAGCCGGGTGCCCTGGGCGGAAAATGTCTCCTGAGCGCCACTGGGAGGCGCTGTGGCACAGGGAGAGAAAGGAACCCCGGCCTACTAGTCTTCAGTTTCCAACTCCCGTGAGACCTTGGAGAGGTCATTTAATTTCTCTCCGGGTCTGTTTTGTTATCTGAAGAATGCCATCTGGTCTCTATGTTTCAACGAGACTAAGGTATGACAGACAACAAAGCCCTTTTTAAAAAGTGCACTACAGCCATTAAAAGAAATACATTGGTAAAGGTTGCAAAGATATATTACTAAAAAGTTGAGACACAATTCACACGCCATATTATTCATTCTGTTAAAAAGTATACAACGCAGTGGTTTTCAGTTTATTCCCAAAGATGTGCGGTCACCAGCACTATTTAATCCCATAACATTTTCATCACCCCGCAAAAGGAAGCTCACATCCGTTAGTGGTTACTCTCCTCCCCCACCTTCTGGTAACTACTAATCTACCTTCTGAATCTATGGATTTGCCTGCTCTGGACATTTTTGGCATTCCATATATAATATCCATATTCTGGACATCCCATAAATGGAATCCTATAATATGTGGACTTTGGTGACTGGCTTCTTTTACTTACAATGTTTTAAAAGTTTCCTCCATGGTGCGATCCTCATATTGATTTATCAGGAGCACTTGACATGATGACCATTTTTCTTTTTCTTTTGACTTCTGGAGCAACTTCCTTCTTATGTTCCTTTGGCCACATCTTTCACTCTCCTTAAATGTTTCTTCCTCCTTATCTTTCAGTCTCTCTTAACGTGGGTAAGCCCCAGGGCTCAGGCATCAGACCTCTTCTCTTCTTTATGCCTCCTCCCCAGGGCCTTCATCCAGTCTCGTGGGTTTACATCCCATACATGCCATCAACTCCTAAGCTGGTATCCCAGCCTGGACTTTCCTCTGAATTCCAGCGCTGTATCCTCATCTCTCCCTGGGTCTCTAGCATACATCGCAAAAGCAATGTGTCACCACACCGCCTGCCTTCCAATGTGTTCCTCCCACTGCCTTCGCTCTAGTTGCTCAGACCCAAAATTTGATAGGCCTGTGCTTGACTTTATTTTTCTCACCTCCACACTGCATCTATGAGCAAATCCTGCTGGCCTTTCCTTCAAAACTCATCCAGAATCCAGCTCCTTCTCATGACCTTCATAGCTAAGCCCTCCTGGTCCAAGCCCTCTTGGCCTCCTGTTGGATAATTGCAGTAAACTCCTGACTGGTGTCCCTGCTACCTCCCTCATAGTATATTATTAGAAGCTCAAGGGATCGCTTTATTTTATTTTTTTTAAAGCGTTTTTCTTAATGTTATATTTATTTTTGTGAGAGCGAGTGAGCATGCACGCGTGAATGGGGGAGGGGCACAGAGAGAGGGAGACACAGAATCCGAAGCAGCTCCAGGCTCTGAGCTGTCAGCACACGGCCTGATGCGGGGCTCGAACTCACCAGCCATGAGATCATGACCTGACTCAAAGTCGGATGATTAACCGACTGAGTCACCCAGGCGCCCCACCAGGGATCATTTTAAAGCACAAGTCAGATCATATGTCTCTTCTGTTCAAAATTGTTCAGTGGATCCCTATGCTAGTTAGAATAAAAGCCAAATGATTTACAGTGTCTTACAAGCCCTACATGATGAACCTTCCCCTTACCCCATCACACTAACCACCTGCTACTCTCCACCTTGATTTCTTGGATTCAGCTGCACTGGATTCCTCGCCATTCTTCATATATAACAAAATGTTTTCATCTCAAGTCTTCTGCACTTTCTGTTTCTGCTCTTCCTCCAGATGTCTCAGTTCCTCATCTGTTAGTTCTGTGTTTACATGTCACCTAATGAATGAAGCCCACTCTGACCACACTATTTAAAATAGCAACTTGCACCCAACTCTCTCTCCACATTCCCTATGCCAATTTCTCTGCTTTTATTTTTTCTAAAACACTTGCCTACTGGCACATACATATACATGTAAGCATATGCAGCCACTCATGCACACATTTTCCACCTATGTACATGTATAGCACACACATGCACACATTTTTGCACATGTGCATATGTGTATGCATACACATACACCTAATTGTTTATGTGTCCGTTTGCCTATCTTCCCCATCAGAATGTAAGCTTTGTGGATACAGCAACTTAATTTTCTTCCTTTCTTTTTTTATATTAAATATAATTTATTGTCAAATTGGTTTCCATACAACACCCAGTGCTCATTCCAACAGGTGCCCTCCTCCATGCCCATCACCCACTTTCCCCTCTCCCCCACCCCCTATCAACCCTCAGTTTGTTCTCAGTATTTAAGAGTCTCTTATGGTTTGCCTCCCTCCTTCTCTACCTTTTTTCCCCCTCTTCCCCTCCCCCATGGTCTTCTGTTAAGTTTCTCAGGATCCACATAAGAGTGAAAACATACGGTATCTGTCTTTCTCTGTATGACTTATTTCACTTCGCATAATACCCTCCAGTTCCATCCATGCTGCTACAAAAGGCCATATTTCATTCTTTCTCATTGCCAAGTAGTATTCCATTGTATATACAAACCACAACTTTGTTATCCATTCATCAGTTGATGGACATTTAGGCTCTTTCCATAATTTGGCTACTGTTACAGCAACTTAATTTTATTCCTTGTTGTATTCCCAGTGCCTAGAATAGTGCTTGGCATATTGTAGGCTCTCAAAATATTTTCATTGAGCAGAATGAATAAACTGTCTGTATACTTCATCTTCCTCGCAGAGACATGTGGCAAAAACAGAAACTTCAAAGCATGATTTTGGTTGCCTTCTGCTTGATGTGAAGTGGTAGGGGTCCTCTGTTTCTTTGCCAAACTTAGGCTGGTCAGGGATGACAGAGTCCTTCTGAGCTTTGGGCCAACAGTGATTCCTACTGGACCTTCAAGTAGCACATATCCCCCCTTTGATCTCCTGCAGTCCTTGGGGAGTCAATATTTATGCCCATCCATGAGCCTGGCAGAGAGCCTTCCTGCCCTCAAGATATGCGATGCTTGGCTTTTGGGTAGAGATGCCAAACAAAGACAGGAAGATTAGTTTTTGGGCTAGGGATTTCTTCCAAAAGCCTAATGTGATAGAAGTGCCATCACAAAGGCTAACACACATAAAGAGCTTGAAAACTGGTTTGAACAATTCTGCTGGCTACAAGTAGAGATGATAAGAAATTCTAAATGTAGTCTCAAACAATTAGACTTTCAGAATTAGAAGGGCATTTCTGGTCCTCACTCCTTCACTCCTTCCCCTCCTGT
>NC_064816.1:20801639-20895089 GCF_023721935.1 Panthera uncia
TTCCTTCCTTCCTTCCTTCCTTCCTTCCTTCCTTCCTTCCTTCCTTCCTCAAATGGAACACCAAGGGCTAAAGAAATGAAGCAAATACCCAGGGTCACACAGTTAATGGCAGAGTCAGAGCCAAATTCAGGTTTCATGATTCTCAATCTTTGGAATACATAATGCTGCCTTCCCAGTAAACAAAGAAATAGTCAGGAAAATGGTCAATTAAATTATCTTGGAGAAGGTGAACCTTAGCTCTCAAGAAGCTCAGTGCCAGTAGACAAGTAGCTGGAGTATCACCCAAGAGATGGAGATATGAGCATTTCTTGGTCTATAACCACTCTAAGGTTTCCAGCTTATCTCTCTAATTTTGTAAATTTCTTCCCAGGCAATTTAATTTTAGCTCAAATCATTATTTAGTCATTTGCTTGCATAGAGCATATATTTTTCTATGGGCAAGAGGGAACAGAGAGGGTCCCAAGGAAAATGCATTATTTAAAAAATTACTACAAAAAATGTAATGTACATAACACAATAAAAATAATAACAGTCAACATTTGTTAAGCATATTATGTATAACAGATGGTATTATTCCTCTTCATACATTATCATATCTAATCTTCATAACCTATGAGGTAGGTATACCATCATCTCCATATTACGGAGACAATCGTTGAGTCTAGAAGAGGTTAGGTAACTGGGATTGAGTTTTTCAGTCTTAAAATATACCATTAATATTGTATCAATGGGCAGTTCTTTTGCCATTCACATACCCTTTGCCTCTCTATGGCTTAGAGGTGTGGGAGTGTATCAGTCTATACAAAGTTTCTGTTTTGCTTTTTTTCCCCATATTAGTGGTTTCTGGTAGTAGGACAATATATTGTAGTTATGTAGATTTGGACATACAAATAATTATAGATAATACATTGAATATATATATATATATATATATATATATATATATATATAAAATTTGGAACACTCATTCTCAATCAGGGCACACAGATTCTCCAAAAGAGCTCCTTTGAATCTAGGATTGGACTCTGGTAACTACATTCTAAACCGTTATGCTATAGAAGATAAAACTAGAATATATTTTGTGTGTTTTCTTTGTTTTTATAACACTTATAGTAGAAGAACTTTGGCATTACAGTTGTCTTACCTAAATCAAAATATCATTTAGTTTTATTTATTTATTTTTAAAAATTTATTCGGAGATAAAGATAGAGAGTGTGAGTGGGGGAAGGGCAGAGAGAGAGGGAGAGAGAGAGAATCCCAACAGGCTTTGCACTGTCATTGTGGAGCCTGACATGGGGCTCAAACCCGTGAACTGCGAGATCATGACCGGAGCTGAAGTCAAATGCTTAACTAACTGAGCCACCCAGGTGCCCCAAAATATCATATAATAAAATGACATTTTACAAAGCTATAAAACTCATAGCAGGAAACATAGTTGTAAATCTATGATGGTGGAACAGGCAATTGTTTCTTTTCTTTTCTTTTCTTTTTTCTTTTTTAATTTATTTATTGTTTAAATTACATACAAGTTAGTTAGCACATAGTGCAACAATGATTTCAGGACTAGATTGCTTAATGCCCCTTACCCACTTAGACCATCCCTCCTCACACAACCCCTCCAGCAACCCTCTGTTTGTTCTCTATATTTAAGAGTCTTTTATGTTTTGTCTCCCTCCCTGTTTTTATATTATTTTTGCTTCTCTTCTCTTATATTCATCTGTTTTGTATCTTAAAGTCTTCATATGAGTGAAGTCATATGACACTTCTCTTTCTCTGACTGACTAATTTCACTTAGCATAACACCCTCCAGTTCCATCCACGTAGCTACAAATGGCAAGATTTCACTCTTTTTGATTGCTGAGTAATACTCCATTGTATATATATCCCACATCTTCTTTATTTATTCATCTGTCAATGGAGATTTGGGCTCTTTCCATACTTTGGCTATTGTCAATAGTGCTGCTACAAACATTGGGGTGCATGTGCCCCTTTGAAACAGAACACCTGTATCCCTTGGATAAATTCCTAGTAGTGAAATTGCTGGGTCATAGGGTCGTTCTATTTTTAATTTTCTGAGGGACATCCATACTGTTTTCCAGCATGGCTGCACCAGTTTGCATTGCCACCAGCAGTGCAAAAGAGATCTCTTTCCCTGCATCCTCACCAGCATCTGTTGTTGCCTGGTTGTTAATGTTAGCCATTCTGACAGGTGTGAGGGGGTATCTCATTGTGGTTTTGATTTATATTTCCCTGATGATGAGTGATGTGGAGCATTTTTTCATGTGTCAGTTGGCCATCTGGATGTCTTCTTTGGAGAAGTGTCTATTAATGTCTTTTGCCCATTTCTTCACTGGCTTATTTGTTTTTTGGGTGTTGAGCTTGATAAATTCTTTATAGATTTTGTATCCTAACCTTTTATCTGAGATGTCGTTTGCAAATATCTTCTCCCATTCTGTTGGTTGCCTTTTAGTTTTGCTGATTGTTTCCTTCACTGTGATGAGGTCCCAATAATTCATTTTTGCTTTCGTTTCCCTTGCCTTCCCTCGTGTTGAGTAAGAAGTTGCTGCAGCCAAGCTGCTCTGGAAAACAGTGTGGAGGTTCCTCAAAAAATTAAAAATAGATCTACCCTATGACCCAGCAATAGCACTGTTAAGAATTTACCCAAGGGATACAGGAATGCTGATGCATAGGGGCACTTAGACCCCAATGTTTATAGCAGCACTTTCAACAATAGCCAAATTATGGAAAGAGCCTAAATGTCCATCAACTGATGAATGGGTAACAAAGTTGTGGTTTATATATACAACGGAATACTACTTGGCAATGAGAAAGAATGAAATATGGCCTTTTGTAGCAATGTGGATGGAACTGGAGAGTGTTATGCTAAGTGAAATAGTCATACAGAGAAAGACAGATACCATATGTTTTCACTCTTACGTGGATCCTGAGAAACTTAACAGAAGACCATGGGGGAGGGGAAGAGGGGGAAAAAAGGTAGAGAAGGAGGGAGGCAAACCATAAGAGACTCTTAAATACTGAGAACAAACTGAGGGTTGATAGGGGATGGGGGAGAGGGGAAAGTGGGTGATGGGCATGGAGGAGGGCACCTGTTGGAATGAGCACTGGGTGTTGTATGGAAACCAATTTGACAATAAATTTCATATTAAAAAAAAAAAAGAAGTTGCTGCAGCCAAGTTCAAAGAGGCTTTTGCCTGCTTTCTCCTCAAGGATTTTAATGGTTTCCTATCTTACATTTCGGTCTTTCATCCATTTTGAGTTTATTTTTCTTGTGGTGTAAGAAAGCGGTCCAGGTTCATTCTTCTGCATGTCGCTGTCCAGTTTTCCCAGCACCACTTGCTGAAGAGGCTGTCTTTATTCCATTGGATATTCTTTCCTGCTTTGTCAAAGATTAGTTGACCATATGTTTGTGGGTCCATTTCTGGGTTTCCTATTCTGTCCCATTGATCTGAGTGTCTGTTTTTGTGCCAGTACCATACTGTCTTGATGATTACAGCTTTGCAACATGTCTTGAAGTCCAGGAGTGTGATGCCTCTGGCTTTGATTGCTTTGGCTATTTGGGGTCTTTTCTGGTTCCATACAAATTTTAGGATTGTTTGTTCTAGCTCTGTGAAGAATGCTGGTGTTATTTTGATAAGGGATTGGGACAATGGTTTCTTAAATATGATACCCAAAGCATAAGTAACCAAAGAAAAATAGATTAAATGAATTTAAAATTTATTTATTTATTTATTTATTTATTTATTTATTTATTTTGAAAGAGAGAGAGAGAGAGAGACAGAGAGAGAGAGAGACAGAGAGAGAGAATATCCCAGGCAGACTTGCACCATCAGCACAGAGTCTATGTGGGGCTCAAAGTCACAGTGAGATCATGACCTGAGCAGAAACCAAGAGTTGGACGCTTAACCAACTGAGCCACTCAGGCGCCCCCGATAAAATGAACTTTTTAAAAATTAAAAACTTCTATGCATCTAAGGACACTACTGAGAAAGTAAGAAGACAATCCACAGAATGAGAGAAAACGTTTGCAAATCTTGTATCTGATAAGGGTCTAGTATCTAAGATGTATAAGGAACTCTTACAACTCAATAATAAAAAACAATCCAATTTATTTATTCATTTTTATTTTTTATTTTTTAATTTATTTTTTATTTTTTTTTAACATTTATTTATTTTTGAGACAGAGAGAGACAGAGCATGAACAGGGGAGGGGCAGAGAGAGAGGAAGACACAGAATCCGAAGCAGGCTCTAGGCTCCGAGCTGTCAGCACAGAGCCTGACGCGGGGCTCGAACTCATGGACCGTGAGATCATGACCTGAGCTGAAGTCGGACGCTTAACCGACAAAGCCACCCAGGCGCCCCTATTTATTCATTTTTAAATGTTTATTTATTTTGAGAGAGAGAGAGCATGAGCAGAGGAGGAGCAGAGAGAGAGGGTGAGAGAATCCCAAGCTTTGCACTGTCAGCACAGAGCCTGAAGCGAGGCTTGATCCCACGAACGGTGAGATCGTGGCCTGAGCTGAAATCAAAAGTTGGACGCTTAATTGAGTGAGCCATCCAGGTGCCCCCAAATAATCCAATTTGAAAATAAGCAAAGGTTCAGGGACGCTTGTGCTGTCCCTGTCAGCACAGAGCCTGCTTGGGATTCCCTCTCCCTCTTTCTCTGTCTCTCCCCTGCCCATGCTCTCTCTCTCTCTCAAAATAAATAAACATTAAAAAAATAAGCAAAGGATCAGAATAGACATTTCTCCAAAGTAGATATACAAATGGCTAATGAAAGCAGGAAAAGATGCTCACCATCTTTAGTCATTAAGAAAATAAGTCAAAAACACAATGAGATACCACTTCATACCCACCAGGATGACTATAGTAGTAACAATAACAGAACAATGGAAAATGACAAGTGCTGGTGAGGACACGGAGAAATTGGAAACTTTACCCCCTGCTGGTGGGAACGTAAGATCAGGCAGCCACTTTGGGAAACACAGACTGGGAGCTTCTCAAAATGAGAGCTACCACCTGACCCAGCAATTCTGTTCCTAGGTGCATGCCAAAGAGAGCTGAAAACACATGTTTTCATACGAAAACGATCACACGAGTGAACTTGTACATGAATGCTCATAGCTGCATTATTAATAGCCAAAGGGAGGAAACAACCCAAATGTCCATCAACTGATCAGTGGATAAACAAAGTGTGGTGAATGCATATGACATATTATTCAGCCAAAGAAGGAATGACACACATGTGGCAAATGGATGAGCCTGGACAACATGATGTTAAATGAGAGAAGCCAGACACTGAGGGCCACATAGCGTCTCAGTCCACTTACATGAATTGTCCGGAATAGGCAAGTCCGTAGAGACTGGATGTAGGTTGGTGGTTTCCAGGGGCTGGGAGGAAGGGGGAGTCGGGAATAACTGCTAACAGATAAGGGGTTTCTTTTTTGCGTAACGGAAAAGCTAGCTGGTTGCATCATGATGATGGATGTACAACTTCGTGAGTATATCACTGAAGCACACATTGTAAAATGATTACAATTGTGGATTTTAGGTTGTGTGAATTTTATCTCAATAAGAAATGACATTTTGCAGGCTTTAAGTGATACGTGTATTTGAATCATCTTATTTAAATTAGGTTTCTGTGCTCTTTCTTCCAAGCAAATTTTGCTTTTTAAAATATTCTGTCGTGTTGATTTTGAGGCCCTGCCAAGTTGGGGTGAGGGCACGGGCTTTTTGAATTGTATCAGGACCTGTATTATGGTTGTTTTGCCTCCACTCCCCCCCAGTTCATTTTACAGTAGCACTTTCAGAAGTGGGGTGGGGGAGACATAATCATCACTCAAGCTGGGTCTACCTAATGGCAAAACATTTGATGAACAGAATCTAAGAATCACGCTGGAGAAAGCGGAAGTCAGGATTGCAGTTGCCTTTGGTGGGGAGAGGGGATGATTATGACTCGGAAGGAAACATGAGGGAGGTTTCTGCAGTTCTGGGGATGTTCACGTTTTTGATTGGGACGCCGTTTACACGAGTGTGTTCAATCTGTGAAAATTCATCTGGCGGTGTGCTTCTGATGTGAGCACCATTCTGTGTATGTGTTATATTTGAATAGCAAGTAAGCAATTCAGTTCGACCTCCAGATATGTGTGTATGACATCAACAAACTGGTGTGGTTAAATGGGGACCACAGCTCACTGAAGTGGCCTGCTGCTTTGGAGATGACTCCCAGCCACGGCCATTTCATAAGGTCTGTTTCCACGGGCTGGATCTGGTAGGTACCTTCTGAGGTCTGCATCAGGGCCCTGTGTCCAAGGCAGTGAGTGTGTCCTCATCATCTCCTAACGATTGCTTTCAAGAGCAAGGTCATGGCTAACCTGTGGCTCCTTGCACTGGGCCTGCTGGACCAGGTGCTGCTCTGAGTCAGGCAGGCGCAGCCCCCTCCCTGCTAGGTCATCCGTGTCAGACACCCAGAAGCTACCTACCATGTCCTTGCTCTTTTCATGTGGACCCAGAAACGTCCTTGTGGGTGCCACTACAAACTGACCTGACAGGCCTTCTAGGGGGCTCAGGCCCACAATCCCATATTCAAACTACTTGGTGCCAGACGTCTTTCAGCATCTGGATTTTAAAACGGCGATGCGTTACATGTACCGTATATTATATAATATGGCCAGCACAGCCTGAGGCAGCTCTCTGTAATCAGACAATGATGAATATTTACAATGAAGTATGATAAAGATTACAAATGGTCTCATGTCAGTTCAGGCCAGGGCGTGTTGTCAAATGAGTTTGCATCAAACTTCAAAAAGTTTTTTTGGTTTTCAGAGTTCCGGGATTTGGAATTGCTCAGGAGAGACCATGGATCTGTATCAGTCAATTTTACTCTGGAGTGAATGAGTCTCAGTTCTTTCTTGACAGAGGTTTTCATGGGCTGAGGTGCTATGTGGGAAAGGTAGGCGGGAAGTGTGATGGGTGGGGAGGAATTTCACGGTGTGCCTGGGCTGTGCCTCTGGGTCAGTAAATGCAGGTGGAAAAGCAACCAGCAGATAACCTTGGTGAGGTGGGGCAGGGATGCATGGCACAATCCTGTTTGGGATTCTACTCTCCTCCATGACACCTGCTAAACTGTCAATGCTTGTTAACATTTCATTGATTCCCGCAGCACAGTGGGGCCTTCCTGGGGCGCTCAACCAGAGCGACAAGTGTAACAAAATTTCTGGAGACTAATATTTATCTAAATGAAGTTAATTATAGGCATGATAAAGCTCACTTAGACATGTGTTTTGAAGAGATTAGAATTGAATTCCCTGAACGAGAAGCAGGGGAAGCCTTTCCGGGAAAATTGATTTGCCATCATTTCTGCTAGTCATTCAACAGGATATAAGTTCACTGTGGAAATGACTTCTAAATGTCTCTTCTTAGGACTGTTTATGGGGACAGGAAGGGAAAAACAGACAAATCTCACCTCACATTGGGAAGGTGTCTCCCACGACCCCAGACATGTTAATCTTGGTGTGAACTGTTGAAAAGGAGCAGTAAAGAGAGCGATGGTGAGGGATTGTTCATATGTGTCTACAGGCTGGAAGATGGTAGCCAATGGTGAGGGTGGTTTGTAAGCTGATTCTAATTGTGATACATTTCACTAAAATGTAACAGTTTTAGGGTTATAGGACAACTTCAGAGATCTCTTCCTGTCACTCTCTTGCCACCTCTGTCATCTGCCCATCAGTATATTTCATTTTGATCCACTTAATAGACATTTGTCTAATAAGTGCTTTTTGTGGTCCTGGAGATGCCACAAGTGTGTAGTAGGTGCTAGGAAAATAAAGCTGTTAGGACCTGGTCTTTGCCCTCTAAAGCCTATTGCCTGGCAAGGCAGACAAATACATTCGATAGTCGTGTATGTGCAATGGGGTAAGTTGAGTCCCGTGATAGAAGCATTTGTAGAGTGTCACGTGGCCCCGAGGAGGGGGATCTAAATCAACCTGTGCTAGTGGTGCTCAGAGAAAACTTCTTCTAGGAAAGGAAACTTTTCACGAACCTTTTCCTTGATGCTTACCAGTAGAAAAAGGTTAAGTAAAATGCACAGATTGTGAATAGTTCACTGAATTTTCACAGATGCATGCATCCATGTAACTACCACCCAATTAAGATACAAGTCATTTTCCTCACCATAGAAATTTTCTTTGTGCTTCCTTCCAGCCTGTACCCCACCCCCATCCACCTCTGCAGAGGCAATCAGATGAATTGTCTTTGGTCTAGGCATTGACAATAGAAAGGGGAGGAGGAAGGGAAATTCTATGGGGGGGGGCAGTGTGCAAAGGCATGGACATGTGAGGAATTGTGACATATGGAAGGGACCTTCAGTCCTCTGGCATCGTATCAGCCGGGTGAGGGCATGTCATCTCTGTTGGGTGGAAGTTTGACAGAGATGAAGCTAGGAGCCAGTTCATCAAGGGATGGGGAGCGAAGCAGTGTGATTTTCATCTTATTAAACAAAGAGGCATTGAAGGGTTTGGGGCAGGGTAGTGGTGGTGGTACTAAGACCAGTGTACTTTTTTTTTCCTAATTACAAAAGTAATTTTTTTCCTTTTTTTTTTTTTTTTTTTTTTTTTTTTTTTGAGAGAGTGCATGAACAGGGGCAGGGGTGGGGCAGAGGGAGAGGGAGAGAAAATCCTAAACAGGCTTCACACTCAGATCAGAGCCCAGCTCTGGGCTCAATCCCACAACTGTGAGATTATGACCTGAGCCAAATCAAGAGTTGGACGCTTAATGGACTGAGCCATCCAGGCGACCCTCCAATTTTTTTTTTTATTGTGGTAAAATCAATACAACATAAAATTTACCATCTTAACCATTTTTAAGTGTACCGTTCAGTGGTATTAAGTACATTTATATTATTGTGCAACTGTCACCACCATCCATTTCCAGAACTCTTTTTATATTGTAAAGCTGAAACTCTACCCATTAAAAAATAACTCCCCATTTCTCTCTACCCTCAGTCACTGGAAACTATCATCCTACTTTCCACCTATGAATTTGATTATTTATTTATTTATTTATTTATTATTAATTATTATTTTTTACTTTATTTTTAAAATATAACTTATTGTCAAATTAGTTTCTATACAATACCCAGTGCTCATCCCAACAAATGCCCTCCTCCATGCCCATCACCCACTTTCCCCTCTCCCCCACCCCCCATCAGCCCTCAGTTTGTTCTCAGTCCTTAAGAGTCTCTTATGGTTTGCCTCCCTCCCTCTCTGTAGCTTGTGTTTTTTTTCCTTCCCCTCCGCCATTGTCTTCTGTTAAGTTTCTCAAGATCCACATGTGAGTGAAAACAGATGGTATCTGTCTTTCTCTGCCTGACTTATTTCACTCAGCATAATATCCTCCAGTTCCATCCATGTTGCTGCAAATGGCCCGATTTCATTTTTTCTCATTGCCAAGTAGTATTCCATTGTATGTATAAACCACATCTTCTTTATCCATTCATCAGTTGATTGACTGATTGATTATTAATTATTATTATTTTTTAAAAAAATGTTTATTTTTAAGAGAGAGAGAGAGACAGAGCATGAGTGGGGGAGTGGCAGAAAGAGAGAGAGACACACAGAATCCAAAGCAGGCTCCAGGCTCTGAGCTATTAGCACAGAGCCCAATGTGGGGGTCAAACTCACAAACTATGAGGCCATGACCAGAGCTGAAGTTGGATGGTTAACCAAGTGAGCCACCTGGGTGCCCTACTTTATTTATTTTTTAATGTTTATTTATTTATTTTGAGAGAGAGAGAGACAGTGAAAGCATGTGAAAGCAGGGGAGGGGCAGAGAGAGTGGGAGAGCGAGAATCCCAAGCAGGCTCTGCACTTTCAGCACAGAGCCCCACAACATGGGGCCTGAACTCATGAATCATGAGCTGAAATCAAGAGTTGGACACATAATAGACTGAGCCACCCAGGTGTCCTCCCCCTTTTTTTATGGTAGTCATCCTAATGGGTATGAGGTGGTATCTCATTGTAGTTTTGATTTGTATTTCCCTGATAATTGAGATCTTAATTTTATTTTTAATTTAATTTTAATTTTATTTACTTATTTTTGAGAGAGAGAGAGCCAGCACAAGTGGGGGAGGGACAGAGAGAAAGAGGGAGAGAGAGAGAATTGCAAGCAGGCTTCGTGCTACCAGCACAGAGCCTGATGCAGGGCTCGAACCCACGAAACCATGAGATCCTGACTTGAGCTGAAACCAAGAGTTGGATGCTTAGCCAACTGAGCCACCCAGGCACCTTAAGACCTTAATTTTAAAGAGATCACTCTGGCAGCAGTGAGGTTGGAAGAATGGATGAAAAATATAGTGGAGGAAGAGAGACACTGATAGACATGGCTATCCAGAAGTAATGGAGGCTTGAGTCAGGATGGTGGGTGGTGAAAATGGAGAAAAGGAAGTGGGATGGGAGGGGAATTGAGGAGATGAACTCCCCATGACTTGGTGATTAGACGGAGGTTGAAGGAAAGAGAAGGATTTACAAACCAAGGTGCCTACAAAGCAGAACTGGCATGATGTTTTCTTCAGCAACACCAGATTTTGTACCCCTCCCCCAATATTTCAAGATTTTGCATATTCAAAGTTACCAGCTAGCTGGTGGAGAACACCTAGAACTCAGAACCCAGGCTGCCAGATCAGGTGGGGAGGCGTTTTTTCTACCATATTTTGAGGGCCCCTTAAATGTCTCAGAAATGGGCCAATTGTTATGCTTACGCGAATCAGTCTTGGGCTCCTTTCCTCAAGGAGTGACTAGTATTTTCAGTTTATGACTTTTTAAAAACAGCTTTATAAAGGTATGATTCACACGCTCTGTAATTCATCCCTTTAAAGTGTGTAATTCAGTGCTTTTAGTATATTCATAGGTTGTGTAAGTACCACCATAGTCAATATTAGAATATTTTTATCACCCAAAAAAGAAACCCAGTACTCATTAGCATTACTACCCAATACTGCGCCTCCCCTCCCCCCAACACTAGGCAACCACTAATCTGTTTCTACAGATTTGCCTATTCTGGACCATTTACAGGAGTGGAATTATACAATATGTAGTCTTTTATAATAGGCTTCTTTCTTTTAGTGTGTTTTCAAGGTTTCTCCATGCTGTAGTATGTATTAGTACCTTACTTCTTTTTATTATTGAATAATATTCCCTCATATGGATATGTCAGATTTTGTTTATCCATTCATCAGTTGAGGGACATTGGGGTTGTTTCCACTTTTTGGCTAGTAGGGGCAATGCTGCCACAAACAGCCAGGTACAAATCAATCTATGATTTTAAATGGGAATAGCCACCTCATTGGATTGTTGCAAAAATAAAGTGAGACAGGTCATGCCTAGCACCAAGTACAGTGCTTGATATACAAGTGCAAGATAAATGGTGGTTCCATGTGATAATGATGGTGATAATGAAGACAGATAATGAAGATCTCCTAAATCTCTTTTAGGAGAGAGAGGTGTTTTTTAAAATTGAAATATAATTGGCATATAACATTGTATTAGTTTCAGGTGTACAGCATAATGATTTGATATTTGTATACATTATGAAATGGTCACCACAATAAGTTTAATTGGCATCCATCACCACACAGAGTTACGGACCAGTTTTTTCTTGTGATGAGAACTTTTAAGACCTACTCTTTTAGCAGGGTTTGACCATGTAATACAGTGTTCTTAACTGTAGTCACCATGCTGGACATTCCTAGAGGTGATTATTGATGGATGCCAAGCATTTCTTTCTTTCCTTTTGTCCTATTCCCCAGCTTATGTCCATCTTTCCCTTTTAAGTTTCTCCTTTAAAAAAATTTTTTTTAGTGTTTATTTATTTTTTGAGAGAGAGCAAGAGTGAGCAGGGGAGGGGCAGAGAGGAAGGAAGACACAGACTCCGAAGCAGGCTTCAGGCTCTGAGTTGTCAGCACAGAGCTCAATGTGGGGCTTGAACACACTAACCGTGAGATCATGACCTGAGCTGAGGTCGGATGCTTAGCCGACTGAGCCACCCAGGCGCCCCTTAAGTTTCTCCTTCTTTTCTTTTGTTGTTCTTTCTTCTTCCTCTTCAAGTTATAGTTTAACATTATTGACGATTCCCTTATGTATTGCTTAGTACCTGGTAGTCTGAGCACAGGGCTGTGGGCTTTGTTACACTTTGGGAATGACCTTGACAAAGTCTTGGGTGCAAGTAGGGAAATGCATGGGAAATTATTGCTGTGAAAGTCTAAAGGGATTTTTATGGAACTGAGAGGCTCTATTTAGGTGGCCAGACCTACTGCAAGGTTTTCAGAATTATCCAAGTTTTATAATTCCTTTTTTATATGCAAAAGCTTGGAGATTTTTGTCCTCAATTGAAGGAGTGCTTGGGTGTTTCTATGCTTCCTATGCCAGGTAATTATTTTTCATAGGCATTTACCTTGATATTAAATAGATTATTTTTATCAATCCAAAGAAAATGGCAAATTACCATGGAAACAACCTGCATTTCAAAGTTCAAGTGGTTGAAACATTTTGAGGGCAAAGTTCTATTTTGTTGATAGATTGTTAAATTCATTCCTCTGTAAAATATAGTACTCTGTCCTTTTATGTGAAGAGAGACAAATATCTAATTAAATAAATATTACTTGGCATCAAACAATTGATCAAATATTTCAGTGAAGACAGTTTTAGGCTCAGCGTTGGTGGTGGACGGTGTCTGCATTTGAAACTCCCTTTCATATTAATGCAATATGTCATTGATCTCTCTCTTTGCTACATACAGAGGAACAGAGATGATTCTTTTCTGTAGGACCTCAAAGGCAGAAGCTGAACTGACATGGCAGAGGAAAGGAACTCATATTCATTAGGCTTTTTTGAAAGCATGTTATGTGGGTATACTTTTTCTGACTAAATTGATGGTTTATTTGCTTTTGAAGTATGAAAGAGACCAACAGTTACCTGAAAGAAACCCTAACCCCGGGAGCAAGGCTGGCCTGCCTTTGGGAGTTCTTAGTACTTTGTGGACTGCTTGGTTTTGTGAACTGCTTCTCCAAAGAAAACACTGAATGCAAATTTGTTTTAAAAATTAAGTTGTTTTGGGGAGTGTGGGTGGCTCAGTCAGTTAAACGTCTGACTTTGGCTCAGGTTATCATCTCCCAGTTTCTGGGTTCGACCCCCACGTCAGGCTCTGTCAGCTCTCTGTGCTGACAGCTCAGAGCCTAGAGCCTGCTTCAGATTCTATGTCTCCCTCTCTCTCTGCCACTCCCTGGCTTATGCTCTCTCTCTCAAAAGTAAATAAACATTAAAAAAATTAAAAATTAAGTTGTTTTTCATGCTCCAAGAAGTGAACTTGTATGAGTAAACACTCTGGACCTACTGTCATTGTGTCAACATTAGGAATGGAGCAGTAGACGATGAAAGCATGCCTTTCAGGTCCTTCTGACCTTCTGGAAAAGATCTAGATGAGTAATATACTATCTCAGAAGAGCTAAAAGGCAATAAGAAAATGATAAAAGATAAAAACCACAGAATTCAAGAGAGGACTAGAATTCAAAGGAGAAAAATAATTTTAGAAAAGGAGGCCAAACCAGGAGGAATGCTACAGCAGACATAATAGAAGGTTTAAAGAATTATAATTTAAAAACCAAAAAGAAAAGAAGAAAGAAAAAGGACTTGAGAGAAGTGACAAATACAGATGGTAAATAAGGTCTGAAATATGGATAATAGGAGCCACTGGAGAAGAGCCAAGAAATGGAATGGAACATGTGTTAGAACTGAAAATCAAGATAAGTTTCCTGAAATATTTTCTGGAATGTTTTGTACTACAGATTGGAAGAGCACACCATGTGCCGAAGAATACTGACCCAGATCTACCAGTAGCAGCACTTATTCTAGAACAATTACTGGACTTTAAAGAACAATAAAATTCTTCTTGGGGCAGTTAGGCACAAGTAGCATGTGACTCGTGAAGGAAAGAAAATCAGATTATTACCAGAGTTTTGACAGCAAAGCTTTATTCCAGAAGAAAATGGAATAATATATTTAAGATACTCAAGGAAAGAAAATGTGAGTGAAGTGGTTCTGAAAATTAAATGTTTATTTATTTATTTTGAGAGCGAGAAAGAGAGAGAAAGAGAGAGTCAGAGGGAGAATCCCAAGCAGGATCCTCACTGTCAGAGCAGAGCCTGATGCAAGGTTCAATCCCATGAACCGTGACATCATGACCTGAGCTGAAATCAAGAGCCAGCCACCTAACTGACTGAGTCACCCAGGAGCCCGGAATGAAAGGTTTTATATCCAGTAAGATTGACACAAACTTGATCAACAAGCAGGAACTCGGGGAATACTGTTTTCATGCGCCCTCATTAGAGTATCTGCTGGAGATCAAGTCCACTGCATAGGTTAGGGAGACACTGACACAAGACTGATGGTGAGATACACGTTTACGTGTAGAGCTAAGGCTTGATGAGGGTTAAAAGAGGGAGATTATAATATGTAAAGGTAATATGATCTATCAACATAGATCTAGTAAAACATGGAAAAAGAGGAGAGAATGAGGTCTAAGAAAAATTTTTTAAACTATTTTCTCTAATCATAACTGGGAGTGACATTATTTTTATGATTCTGAGACTCTACAGTTATAATAGGCTAGAGTAAATAATGGGATATTCTGTTCAATCATCCTCTGGGTCCTTGAGAAGTAGGGTTCTTAGTATAGAAGAAAGGAAATACAATCCCCCAGGAGCAAGGAGCAGCTCTAGTACCCAGAGGATGGTCTTGAAATTCTATGTTTCATTAAAAGAAACTAGGGCTTCTTGGAGAAATGGCTGATTCTAGGTCTGGAGTAGGAAATGTACAGATGAACCGGAGCATCTCGGCCTACCATGTGGCAGAGAGGCTTTCAAAGACTACCAGAGTACAGACAAAAGGCTCAGCAGCCATTTTGAAAGAGGCTTCCACAGGTCAAAGGTGAAACAATTTGAACCTCAATGAGGATAATGCTTAAATATGTGTAAACCCATTGATTCATAATAATATCCAAAAAGAACACTAATTGGCCACCTTCTGAAGATGACATTACCAATTTATTGTGGTGAAAACTGTGAATAAAAACAAAGAATTGACCGTTTATCTTACCTGTCCTTTATCAACTGTGCAACTAAGTAACCAAATGGTAGATGAGAGGAAACATCTTTTTGTAAAATCATTCCATCCCACCAATGAAAAAAATGTGATAAAATTAAAATACCACCATCCCATCTATCTCAAATGAATAAGCAAACCTGGGCACTGAGCACAAACAGCTGCCAGCAGTAAAAAGAGAGAAAAGCAGACACTTTGTACCTCCTGCTGAAATAACACACCACTGTTTCGTCTTGTCAAAAGGATGGACTCTGAGCATCATCCATCCTCTGGGTCCAGAGGCCAATTTGCAAGGAATACAGGGGATAGAGGAACGCGCTGAACCGCACCACGAGTACGCGGCCATTGGCGTCCAGATTGGAGGAAACTCCACAGATGAAACAGTGTAGGTCTTTCAACAGATATGGTGTAAGGAGGAGAATGGGACAGAGTGGGGTATACTGAGTTAAAAAGGGGAGCAGGAGCGCTTGGGTGGCTCAGTCGGTTAAGCGTCCAACTCTTGATTTTGGCTCTGGTCATGATCTTGCAGTTTGTGAGATAGAGCCCCTGCTTGGGATTCTCTCTCCCTCCTCTCTCTGCCCCTCCCCTGCTCACACACACACACTCTCTCTCTCACTCAAAGTAAATAAATAAACTTAAAAACTTAAAAAAATAAAAAAGGGAGCAAACTAAACTACTGTGCACACTTGGGTGATAAAACCATAATGTAGCACAAGAAGGTGATTAGAACTTTAGAGGCAGAGATGGAGGCCGTGATTAGGGGCACATGGAAGGTAGTTCACCAAGGGTTCTATTGTTAATACATTACTACACTGGCTTTATCACATATGTGGCTGTCTATCCACCCCTCCTTCCATCCATCAGTCCATCTCATTTTTTGGATGCATTTCAAAGCACATTTTAGACATTTGTAAACTTCTCTTTCAGTACTTCAGTACTTCAATATCCTTAACTAGAGTTCAATATTTACTTACAGTGTTTTTTGATGTAAAATTTACATAAAATGAAATTCACAAATTTGAGTTTTGACAAAGGCACCTACACCCCTGTAACTCAAACTCCTATCAAGATGTACATTTCATGGGGGATCAAGATGTACAAAATTCTAGTTGTAAGTAAGTCATGGGGATGCAAAGTACAGCATAAGTAAGATCATCGATGATATTGTAACAATGTTGTATGGTGACAAATGGTAACTGTCCATTTATCACAGTACATTTATCACGGTGAGCATGGCATAATGTATGGAATTATTGAATCACTATATTGTGCACCTGAAACTAATATAACATTGTATGTCAGGTATGCTTCAATAATAAAAAAATTTTAAAGATATACATTATCATCGTCCCCCAAAATTCCCCTCATGTTCCTTCCAGTTCTCTAAATATAAATGTATTTTTTCTCAAGTGATCAAATTCAAGAATGAAATTGATTTTCTTTAGAGTGAAATGAAAAAAAAATGGCATGTTTTACTTCCTCTCTCAATCCCCTGACATTGCCAATTTTTGTAGATCTACTCCAGGAACCTCACTTTGGATGGTTAGTAATCGTAGTACTGAAAGGCAGCATGGAATGGTGGTTAAGGTTCTGGAACCAGACTGCCTGAAATCCCAGCTCTTTCCCTTATAAGTGTGACATTGCTTACTTAACTCTTCTGCCTCAGTTTCCTCCTTTGACAGATGGGGATAGTAATATCTTCGTCAAAGTCTGGTAGTGAGGATTAAGTGAGGTAATATATGTAAAGCACTTACAACAGTACCTGGCACATAGTAAACAAGATATAAGTGCTTGCTATTTATGTTATTAAATTACCATTTGCTTTGTGTGTTATTTCTTTCGAGAACTATTTGAGGATTGCTTTCAGATTTAAAATTACATTACCAAAAATTATATTAACAACAACTCTCCAGACTTAACTAGATTTGAAGGTCGATTGGAGACATCCAATGCCTTAACTCTGGGTCATCCATGTAATTTGGAACAATTTGCTCTAGAATCCTCTAGAGACCATCCGTCTTGTATGGATTCTATGTGGTTTTTGGGGAAGCCATGTACCTTCTCTCTTTAGTTTCCTCTTCTATGAGATGTAAGGAATATTATAGATTCACACAGGAGATTCATCAGACTCATCATAGGAACTGCTTGGTTATAAATTAGATTAGTCATGTGAAACCTGTGGAAGTCTCAGGGAAATCAATACTCTATAAATGCCTCTGGTTGTTGGTATTTATCATTCTCCAAGTGAGCCAGTCCTTTTTATGACACAGGCTTACCACGGGGTCAGTCTGCAGAAGATCCATTATCAGTATCTCCTTTTTCTTTCTTCCTTGAGTCATCCTCCTCTCCCCAAATGCCCCCTGGCTCCACCACCACCTTCCAGCCACTTTTCCTGTACAACATGGTCAGCAGCCATGACGACCTCTCCAGCCTACCCAGGACTCTTACAGAGGCTGGATCTATCTTTTCTCTGTGAGAGAGTAGGAAGACTTGTATCATTTTTTCCCCAAAATACTTAGCTTTGCAGCTATGGAATTTAGTGTAGTCATTTGGAATTCTCTTAGATTTTTACCTTATGAATTTTTACTCCTATGCGATCAAAACCTCTGAGGTTTACTGACAGAATGTGCAGCAGATACTTTATTCCATCGTGATGGATTTTTTGGATGATGTTAAAAAACTCATTTTCTGCCTTTCAAGGCTCCTTAATTTTTCCTTTCTTTCAGTTAAGAAACACATCACAACTGTCAATATCTATTGTCTTATTAATAAATCAGATTAAATTTTGACTTTTATTTTATATTTCATATGGTCTTTGCTTAGGTCATGTTAAAAATTTCAAAGATTCAGTAGAATCTTATATATCCTATTGCATTAAAAAATTTTAAATATCCAATATATGAATTAATGCCTAATAACAAAATATGAATTCATAGTAATTATAGCAAACTGGAAGGGAACATGCCATTAAAGAAGGGACTCTAAAAACACAGCTGGGATGGCCCTCAGTCTACAGAGGTTCAAGTATGTCATTTCTGCAGAAGGGTTAGACTTTTCCCTTCCTTTCTGTTGTTCCTCTTCAAATAGTCTGTCTTATGTCTCTACTGTGTTCCTTATTACTATTTCTACCTATGAGTTACTCCAGGCTGTAGTCTCATGGCTGGCCACACTTATATGAGAGAAAAGCAGTTGGATTGTCAATTATGCCTCTTTATCTTCCGCTCACATGGGCTCCCACACCACAGATGCACATGTTTCTTGCAACTGAGAGTACCTTATCCTCAAAGATAGACAGAAAACTCATCTGACCCACACCCACTAGCTCTCATCTGGTCTGTGAATTCCTGGGCACTTATGTTCTCATGGTCACCTCTAGAATAACTTATTGTTCTTTGTAACTAAAGATTTCACTCAGGTCTCACTGTTGTTCAGATGTTCTTCTTTCTCTCCTTGACGCTTGCCTAGACATGGAACACAATGTTTTTCTTTGCGAATCCCAAAAATCCCTTCTGCATAAGGCACAGATTTATAACTGCATGGCAAATAATTAAAAAAAGTAGTTATCAGAGACTCCTGTCCTTCATCAATGGATCTCCATGGGTGTCACCTCCCTGTTGTCCCACTGCTCTATCTTGTCTGCCACTTCTCTTTTCTTACATCTCCACTCAGGCTCATCACCAAGTTTCTCTTTATGTCTTGGGCAGAAGAGTTTAGTTATCTCTTGGTCTCCCAGTTTTCTTCTAAGTCATGACTGAGGCCTCACTTTGGGGCACCTAAATCAATGTGTACTGGTACATAAAAGTCCAGGGCTCTGGACAGAATTATGCCACTTCCATTGGGTCAGAAGTGATTACAGTCAAACGTAGTAGGAGTGTTTGTTTTTTCCCTCTACCACTTACTATGTCACCTAGAAGTTGATTAAGATCATGTTGGAATTTTGCTAGGAATTAATCTGTTCTTAGCTGATTCTCTTTCTTCAATTCTAAAGTAAAGCACTACAGAAGGCCTTGATTCTAACTTATGGCAATCAGAATGGGTGAGATGAAAACACTAGATTGACTTCATGTAGTTATTGCTTTTTGTTATACAGTGTGTCTGTGTTGATATTTCTGCATATAACTTAATCACTTCTTTATATAATTGAGAGGTGATGGCTTGACTTGATAATACAAATTTATTAAAATTGAGTTTGGTTGCTGGTTCTGGAACAAGATGGAGTGGATGCACTTTTCCCTGGTCCTTTTCTTTAAATACAACTACACACACTGTGAATTATTGAACAGACAGTGATAAAGGGACTCTGAAGGCTAGAAAGTAGAAGCACACTGGTAGAAAAATTTAGGATATGAGGAAGAACGTGGTGAGTTTCCTGAGTTCTCTTTTTGTCTCTATCATACCCCTGGCCCAGTTCTAGAGAGGCCTGCAATCTGGAACCAACAATATGGTGAAAGACGTAGACTCACCTATTCAAGAAGTGAGTGAACTCCAAATAAGACAAAAAAGGAAATCCACACCAACTTCCTTTTTAAAAAAATGTTTATTTATTTTTGACAGGGTTGGGGAAGGGGCAGATAGAAGGGGAGACAGAGGATCCAAAGTGGGCTCTGCACTGACAGCACAGAGCCTGATGCAGGGCTTGAACTCACGAACTATGAGATCATGACCTGAGCTGAAGTGGGATGCCCAGCCAACTGACCCACCCAGGCACCCCTCTACCCAGCTTCTGAAATCTACCAACTTTTGAAAACTAGAAGAGAAAAAAGATCTTTATTTTTATTTATTTTTTTGTAGAGAGAGAGAAAGCATAAGTGGGAGAGGGGCAGAGAGAGAGAGAGAGAGAGAGAGAGAGAGAGAGAGAGAATCCTAAAGTAGGCTCCATGCTCAGTGTGGAGCCTGATGGTGGTCTTGATCCCACAACCCTGGGATCATGACCTGAGCTGAAATCAAGAGTTGGACGCTCAACCAACTGAGCCACCCAGGCTCTCCTAGAAAGATCTTTAAAGCAGCCAAAGAGAATTGACATAGTTATCTGTAAAAGAACACCAACTTAAATAACAGCAGATTTCTCCTCTGAAACCAAGGGGTCCAGGGGGAAGTGACGCAGCATTTCTCGAATGCTGAGAGAAAGGAATTGCCAGCCCCAAATCCTGTATTGAGACAGATTACCCTTCAAGAATGAAGGGGAAATAAAGACATTCTCAATCAAAGAAAAAGTAAGAGAATTTGTTGCTAGCAGACCTATCATTAAAGAACGGATAAAGAAAACTCTAGACGGACACACACATACACACACTAACAGAAGAAGGCTGGGACCTTCAGAAAGGATAGAAGAACAACAGAATAAGTAAAAACACACGTGAACATAATAGAATACACTGTAACACCATCTGAAGTGGTGCCCAACATATGTAGAGGAGATAATATTTTAAAATGGGGGTAGCAAAGCAACCTAAATGGAAACAAGTTTTCTACACTTCATTTTTCACTTGAAAATGTCAGCACAAGGAGGCTGTGATAAGTTCCACATATCTGTATAGCAACGCCTACAGTAACCAACACAAAACTATAAAACAGTATATTAGAAAATATCATAAAACAAATAAAAATGGAACTCTAAATAAATGTACCCAAAGAATTAAATATATATCCCAAAGAACTGAAAGCAAGGACTCAGATACTCACACACCAGTGCTCATAGCATCAGTCATAGTAGCCAAAAAGTGGGAACAGCCCAGGTGTCCACCAATAGACCAGGTGTCCATTGTGTATACACACAATGGAACATTAATCACCCTTAAAAAGGAAGGAAATTCTGACACGTACTACCAAATGGATGAACCACGAAGACATTATGCTGAGTGAAATAAGCCAGACACAAAAGAACAAATACTGTATGATTCACCTCCTAGGCGGTACTTAGAATGGTCAGATTCATAGAGAGGAGAACAAGTGCCTCCCAGCGGATGGCAGGCAGGGTCATTAGGAATTGCAGCTTCATGGTTAGAGAGTTTTTGTTTGGCGTGAGGAAAGGGTTTTGGAAGTAGATAGTAGTAGTGGTTGCACAAGATTGTGAACGTACTTAATGGTCCTGAATCCTACACTTAAAATGATTAAATGGCTAATTCTATGTTGTTTACACATTTTACTACAATGAAAGGAATGTGGTTAAGAACATGCAGCTCCTGGAACCCACCGGCAAGGACTGGTAAGAGGGAAGAGACAAGTGGCTTATCGCTATCCCCTAGGGGAGAGAAGCTGTGCTCCAGCTAGGTCTGCTGAACAGCCCGTGTTTGGTGGAGTCTTAAGCTATGAAGACAAGGCATGGCAAGAAAAGCTACCTTCTGAAAGGTGAGGATCTTTACGAAGAACCTCAGTTCTCAGCCACAAAGTCAGCTGAACTTGGTGTAAGCCGGTGAGTGGGGACAGATTTGCATCATGTATTTTCCCTCTGGTGTTTTTCACAATACACATCTGATGATCAGCTGTGGAATGTTAAAGTAGATGTGCTGATCTGGAGAAGAGAGAGAGCTCAGGGTTTTCAGCCAGGGTTACTGGAAACCCTCATGGTGACCTTGTCTGACTTCACTCCTTTTGTTCTCATCCATTCATTACGTCTACGTCCCTGAGCCACCTGCCATCTCAGGAGAGTGAAATTCTTAGGCTTCACTGCACCGTAGGGTCAGTGTGTCCCAGTCTATGTGACTGGGGATGCTGGAGAAGTGGGCTAACATGTGGAGCGAGAGTTCCTTCCCAAGACCGAGATTCCCAGGGCCCCTTGGGTTGCACAAAGAAGCTTGTTTGGATGGGGTTTTGGCTGAGTTATCTCTGAAGTTTGGCTGTTGAAAGATTCATTTGGCCTTAGCCTAATAAAACAACCAAGAGAACATTAATATATTACAGGAAAGGTAAATACCCTGTCTTTAAGAACAAGATCCTACATATAAGCATTTGGGGCACATTTTACATATGGTTATGCCGACCTATTAAATATACCAATTAAGTTCATTGACACTACTTTCTGTTTTAATATATCCAGGTGTGTTGAATCCCATGCAATTTATATCTGAGGAATCATCTGATACTGTGGATTGCTAGCTGGCAGATCATTTATTCATTAAGCATTGAATCAATTAGTATGCATGAGGTCCTTTGCTATATATTTTTTAAAATTTTAATTAATTAAAAATTGTTTAATGCTTATTTATTTTTGAGAAAGAGAGAGAGAGAGAGAGAGAGAGAGAGAGAGTGTGTGAGTGGGGGAGGGTCAGAGAGAGACACACACACACACACAGAATACAAAGCAGACTCTTGGCTCAGAGCTGTCAGCACAGAACCTGACATGGGGCTTGAACTCACAAACCCTGAGATCATGACCTGAGCCGAAGTTGGCCTCTTAACTGACTGAGCCACCCAGGAGCCCCTAATTTTTATTTTTTTTAATTTATTATTTCCTCTGCTATATTTTGGATCTGGATGTAAAGCCCTCTCCCTATCATCCTCACTGCCATCAGTATGCCAGAAGCAGGGGACTAACTCCCACAGCCGTGGCAGGATGCCTCACATCGCACAAAGCTGCTGGGGTCTAGCAAAGGCTGGGGTTGCTCTGCTGACTTCTCAGGAATTTAGAGGACAAGGTGACCAAGTGTTGGTATTTGGTGTATGGTGTTCTTTTTCCTATTAATTGTTATCAATAAGGGGTTTGTTAATTTTGCATTTTCTCCTAAACATCCCTTGAGAGAAGATGGGCTTAACCTCCCCCCAGAAAGTGGAACCTGAGATACAGGCATGATTGGCCTGCTCAAATCATGTAGGAAGTCATTGCAGTATTGGGACCCCAGGTGTCAGGAATGGAAAGCGTCTCATCCACCCTCCCTGGTCCTCACTGTCTCCTCTCCTTTGAGAATTTCCTTCACCTCCTGGGTCAGTCCTGATCTCTCCCACCTCTTCCCTACAGAAGCCACTCTCCAGGCTGTTCTCTCTCACACCTTATATTGGGTTCTATTTCTACAATTAGACTGTAGGCTCCTGGAGCCCCTCAAGCAGAGTACAGCATGCAGGGGGCTTCTATGGTGATGCTTTTGCATCTTTCTGTCATCTCTACTAACCCTTCAAAAGGTATCTGTGTTTTCTGTGTCTCATCTTATACCAGAGAGTGACATTCCCAAAACACATTTTGTCCATATTACAGTTACAATTGGCTGTTCTTGGGGCAAAGGCTCCTGTTTATGTTTCCTTATCTGAAGAGACAGTTCTCTTTTTGTGGGGTCTTAAAATACCTAAGGGAAAGACACAGAGTTAAGATATAGCTGGAGGGGGTGCCTGGGTGTTTCAGTCAGTTAAGTGCTCAACTTTGGCCCAGGTCATGATCTCATGGTTCATGGGTTTGAGTCCCGCATCGGGTTCTGCACTGACAGTGTGGAGCCTGCTTGGGATTCTCTCTCCCTCTCTCTCCCTCTCTCCCTGCCCCTCCCCCACTCACTCACGCTCTCTTAAAATAAAGAAATAAACTTAAATATGTTATAAAAAAGATATAACTGGAAAACATGGTTTCATTTCTTTTAAAATAATTATTACAAAAATTATGATGCATAACTAAATGTGTGTATATGTACACACACACAAACATGTAAGTTATGAAGTTGAATAATAAAATAATACCAACAAGGCTGATACTCAATAAAACAAAACCAATACTTTTGAAACTACCTCTGAATTTCTTCTTAATTTCACTTCTCTGTTTCCCTATCCTCACCTCAGTGAACCACTAGCTGGAATTTGGTGTTTATCATTTTCTTACTTTTCTTTATAATCTTGATACGTGGCTATACACAACAAAACAATATATTGTTTACTTTTACATTTCTGGACTTCAGATAATTTCTATCATGCAGTATATTTTTTGGTATTTGATTTTTTTTTTTACGCCTAGCATATTTTTCAGATTTAAATGTTACTGTGTGCAGCTGTAGCTCATTGATTGTCCCTGCAGTGTAACATTCCATTGTGTGAATATTCTGCAGAGTTTTGACCATTCTCCTGTTGGTTGACTCTTTGGTCGTTTCCAGGTTTTTACTGAGAATGCTGCTGGAACATTCTGATCCATGTCTCTTGGTACAGATGTGCAAGAGTTTTTCTAAGATATCTGACAGTTCTGCTTTGATTTACTCTCAGATCTAATTCTTGACCTTCTGCTGTTCTGCTTTATCCTGCAGGAGGCTGACTCCTTATGTTTCAGACTTTGTGTCAGCTGGGTTGGGCAGATGGGAGGTACTGGGTGGTGGGGGAGATTGGAGGGCACAAGGAAGAGAGAAACCAGGTATTTCTCTTCTCTTTCTGTCTTGAGTGGTGTTTCTGGGGCAGTGGCTTGAGCTTCTGGACAGGCCACTGTGGTTCTAGCTTCTGTTAGGCAACTGTGGTCCACATGTTTCTATAACATTGCTTCCTCCCTTTGTCCCTCTTGCCTGGGACTCATCAAACTTTTCCTATAAAGATAGTAAATATTTTAGCTTTGAAATCCATACAGTCTCTGTTGGAACTACTCAATTCTGTAGATGGGTATGGCTGTGTTCTAATAAAACTTTATTTCCAAAAACCGGACCACACATATACAGACTGATAATTGTTCTATCAATTCCTGAGGCTCAGTTTACTTTTCTGGAATTTTATTCTTTCTTTTTTTTCTTTTTCTGGTTGTTGCTTTGTTTTGTTTTTCTGCATATCCCTTTGAAGGAGTTAATGTTTTCTGTTTATGTTACAAAATTAGCCTTGGGTAAATATCATCCATTCCCTGAATTTCTTTCTTTTTTCCTCATCTATTTTTTAAATTTTAACTCCAGTATATGAACACACAGTGTTATATTAGTTTCAGGTGTACAATAGAGTGATTCAACAGTTCCGTATATTAGTTAGTGCTCATCAAGGTAATGCACTCTTAATCCCTTTCACTATTTCACCCATCCCCCCACCCACCTCCCCTCTGGTAGCCATCTGTTTGTTCTCTATAGTTAAGAGTCTGTTTTTTTGGTTTCTCTTTCTCTTTTACTTTCTTTTCCCTTTGTTCATTTGTTTTGTTTCTTAAATTCCACCTAAGAGTGAAATCATATGGTATTTTTCTTTCTCTGATTAACTTATTTCATTTAGCATTATACTCTTTAGCTCTATCCATGTTGTTGCTAATGGCAAGATTTCATTCTTTTTTAAGGGCTGAGTAATATTCCATTGTATAGATATACCACATCTTCTTTGTCCATTCATTCATCGATGGACACGGGCTCCTTATGTAATTTGGTTATTGTAAATAATGCTGCAATAAACATAGGGGTGCAGGTATCCCTCTGAATTACTGTTTTTGTATTTTTTGGGTGAATACCCAGTAGCACAATTACTGGATCATAGGGCAGTTCTATTTTTTTTGAGGAACCTCCATATTTTCCACAGTGGCTGCACCAGTTTTCATTCCCACCAACAGTGCATGAGTGCTCCTTTCTCTCCACATCCTTGTCAATACTTGTTGTTTCTTGAATTTTTGATTTTAGCCATTCTGAGAGATGTGAGGTGAGATCTCATTGTGTTTTTGATCTGCATTTCCCTGATGATCAGTGACATTGAGCATCTCTTATTCTTTTCATTTTTAAGATTAGATAATTTTTATTGATCTGTCTTCAAGTTTGCTAACACTTTCTTCTATCAAGCCCATCTAGTGAAATTCAGTTACTGTTCTTCTCAATTCTTGAATTTCCATTTAGTTTTAAAAATTGTTTTCTTGCTGACATTCTCTGTCCGCTCACTCAGTGGGACCATATGTTCTGTTAACTCCTGGAACATACTTACAGCTGCTTAAAGTTGTCTGCTAAATTCAACATCTATGCTACTTCAGGGTCACATTTTCCTGTTCCTTTGCATGTCTAATAGTTTTGAATTGTATACTGGAAATTGTTCCTGATATATTTTAGAGAACCTGGATTTTGTTATCTTTATCTGAAGGGTAATGATTTTTATTCTAGCAGGCAGTTCAACTACTTGCAGGTCACCTTGAATTTATGCAGAATTAGTTTTATGCTTTGTTAGGATGGATCTGTGCAAAGCCCATATCTGTGGCAAGCCCACCCACACCCCCTCAAACTTGGCATGACTCAAACTCCAAAACTATGTCTCCCCCGCAGACCTTGTCAAGGCTGCTGAGCGATCTTTTTCTTATTACTGTTTATATATTCTGGGTACAAATCCTTTGTTCCTCAGATGTGTTGCAGATACAGCCTCTCAGATTATGGCTTGCCTTTTCATTTCCTTTATGATATCTTGGTGGGTAGATTACCAATTAACTAGTTAAATTAGTTATTAATTTTAATGCAGTAAAAATGTTCAAATTTTTAAAAAATGTTAGCACTTTCCTCATCTTCTTTAAAAAATCTTTTTCTATCCCAATGTCATAAAGATAATTATTTTCTGAAAATGTGTTTGCCCTTCCCAGTTAAGTCTTTAAGGAATTGATTTTTATACCTGGTGTAAGATAGAAATCCAATTTAATTTTTCTGTGTAGATAACCCATTGTCTTAGCACCATTATAGCCCATTTTCCCCCTATGTGATCTACAATGTCACTTTTGAGATATAGTACATTTCTATACATGCATGTCAGGTTGTCCTTATTCTGTTCTACTGCTTACTTTGTCTATCTGTGTACCAATAAACATGACCTTAATTACTATAATTTTCCAAGTCTTGACACCTGGTGAGGAAGTCTTCTCATATTATTTTCTTTCAGGGGTGTTTGGCTATGTTTTGACCTTTGCATTTCCATATATATACTTTAGAATCAGCTTGTCGTATTCCTATTTATTGGGGACCTATCATGTTTTCAACTAAAGAAAAGTGGTTTAAGAATATGTAATATGGCCTTCATTTATAACTAGCTTACATGCAAATTGCAGAGAGGATGAATATACATGAAATTGTGAATAGTGTAAGGCAGTATGGAAAGTGCAGGATTGCATGAAATGTATCAGTAGATAGGAGGAACCTTGAACAGAGTCAGATGATGAAGGTGGAAGAGATTAGAGACATCTCAGACGAAGTGATAGGCCTTGAAAGGAGAGATGAAGAGGAGAAGGGGAGGCATATTCAGAGGTGATAGAAATAAAACTTACCTGAATGTTAATGTATCCGTTTACAAAGTACTTTCACATATACATATAGTATCTCACTCGGTCCTCAAAGAATACTATCAGGCAGGACAGGTAATATTCTTATTTTAGGGGACATATGGGGAACGTGATTTGCCTGAGAATTCAGTTTGCAAATGCAAGGCCGGACTTCAAACCAGATCTTCTGCTTCTAGGCCAGAGTTCTCTCCATGTTGTATCCCCTTGTCACTCCATTTATAAGAATGGTTTCTCAAGAAAGCCAGGAGACCTGGAATTGGGGGTCTGTGTTATGCATGTGTCTTCTCCCTTACTTAGAACATGTCAGGAAGCAGGACATGTTTGATCTGAGACCCTGTGTAAGGCTTTTAGCCTACCTGGGGCCCTGTGGAGGAGATTGGGGAGAGGGAACACAATAAGAGGGGCAGATAAGAATCACACAGTCTCAAAAAGATCTTGCATACCTCTTAGGAAATTAAATTTAATATAGGATCAGTTACATTAACACAGTGGCTCTATTATAACAGGCTTGTTGTTTTTCCTTAAAAAGAATGTCACAAAGTAATTACATATTTTTATCAGGCAAAATTTGGGGTTACTATAATTTTCTCTGAGCTTACATCTGGCACCATATCATTTTGAATGCAGAAGTTTCCAATGCAAAAGAGCTGAAGCTGGCAAGGTTTCTACAGATGTCCCCCAGTTTTTGAAAGTTCACATTATGTCATTTCACTCTTATGAAAGACCTACATCAGTACCTGTTTTCACCAACCAAAGAAACCAAAGAGGATTTTCACTTTTATGAAAAAAGGCAGAAAGCAAAAATAGCGTTCAGCGTTGGGTTGCAGCAAGCCCTTAGAAAGGCAATGTGCACCCGTGCAGTGAGCGGCCCGCCGAGCTCCTCCTTCTCAGGGAACCACACTCAGCATCTCAGCATCAGGCTACCGGAGCTTTGAACCGTGTCTGTGAGCATCTGTGCTTTATCTTGATTTATTTTGTGCATCTCTTAGCAAGATGTGTCCCAAGGTATCAGAAAAATCGAAGAGAGGTTATCTTTTTGGGTCTGGGAATGCTCAAAATTTTTCCATATAAATTAATGATCATTGCTTCTTTTTTTCCCCTGACATGTTGGCTTATAAGAGGTTTCATAAAAATGCTCTACTTTCAGATAGCGGGGGAAACATGTACTCATTTCCAGCAATTTCCCTTCATCTTTCCCCAAACCATCAATTTTCAAGTCCCATCTGGTATTCAGAGCCCTCTTGAAGACTTTCCTTCACTTCTAAGTCACACTAGTGCTCAAGAATGAATGTGAACTGATTCATGCTGGGTAAACTGGTTTATGATAAGTTATTTTGAGATCTTTCAGGAGCACCTTCATCTAGCTGAAGCAAAGCTACAAGCTGAAGAGATAAAGGTGTGCAGTGATGGGCTTTCTAGCAGTCACCACTGTTGGGAGAGCGGTGGGTGGCACAATCAGAGAGAAAATGTTTGTGTTAGTCCATTAGTTGTATCTGAAGTCACACCAAATTAGCAAGTATTTATTGAGTGCCTACGAAATGCAAGTCAGCAGACTTTTACCGAATACTACAAAATGTCTCATTATGGGAAATGTGGCTTGATCTCAGGAGATTTAGGGTCTATTGGAGATGATGTAATTTGGGAATTCTTAATTTGGGGTTCAGATATTTCATGAGCTATCTGAAGTTTATGCAGTATTTTATGCATATGTGTGTATGTGTGCACTTATTTTGCACACTCACACACACACGCATTTTTAGGGACCATTCATCAGAATCTCAAAAGGGGCCTATAGCTCCCCACAAATGGTTAAAAATAACCGGCATTGTTCTCTATTCTGTCCACATATGGATCCAGGACTATGGTAGGAGTCGACTCATTGCCTTCTCAAACAGGGGTGTCACGGTCAGGATTTGGAATGACAGTCCAAGGGGCCCTCCAGCTTTGCCATTGCTGCAGGTTAGGTCAGGAGGCTGCGGACTCTGTGACTGAGATTACCATTCAGGACATTTAATAGGGGGTGATTTGGGGATTAACACATGTAAAAGGGAAGGGGAGAAAGCAGGACTGGGTAGAGGGAGAAGCTGAGCTTTGACGGTGGCTCAGAGGACACCGCAGGGGGTACATGGGGAGCTCTGAAGCTGGTGCCCTTCACTGGGGCTTAGCCTTTACCCCTTACTCTGATCGGCCATTGGCTGTGGACTTTGACAATAAGGAAGTATGGCCTGAGCTCATGCATGAGCAGGGGAAGGGGCAGAGAGAGGGAGAGAGAGAGAATCCCAAGCAGGCTCCATGCTGTCAGCAGGAGCCTGTCACGGGGTTTGATCTCACGAACCATGAGATCATGACCTGAGTCGAAATCAAGAGCCGGATGCTTAGCTGACTGAGCCACCCAGGCAACCCTGGAGAGCATGTGTCTTAACAAGTCCTCCAGCGGACTAGCCAATTGTCCATCTGGTCCGGCTGGCATAATAGTCATCTCTGTAGAGAATCAGCGTGGTATTCTGTGGGGTTTGCAGCCAGACCATCAGGTCTTTTCAGAGGGTGGGAGAGTTATGTAACTCTGGGGCAAGGCTATGAATGTATGCTGTATACAAGTCCATACTTGTATACTATAAGTGCATACTATTGTTTGTTCTAAGTGAGTGTGAGCTGTTTTTGACTTCTTTTCTGAGACAGCTAGAAAAGAATGCAGTGTCCAAGTTGGACCACATACCCGAGGCCCTTTTCATCTGCTCTACCAAAGATAGCACATCTGGCCCAATAGTGGGGATACTACTTGGCTGAATTTGCAATAGTCTACTTCCATCCTCCAGGATTTGTGTGATTTTTTTGAAGGAGCCAGTCAGGTGGATTAAATGAAGACATGATGGGGACCACCCTTTCTGCATCCTGTAGCCCTTTAAGGGTGGCATCCATTTTTGCCATTTCCCCTGGATATAATTTATTTGGATTTACTATCTTGGCTTGTTTGTAAGCCAAGGGTTGGGAATCAGTTTTGGACATTTAAACCCCCCCCCCCCCCCCCCCCCCCCAACTGTAACAGCTCTTACCCCGCTGATGTGGATCAGAGAACTGATTGCTATGTGGATTGCAGACACAGAGGGCTTTCTGTGAATGGGGCCAGGGCCAGAACTCCAGTTGTTACCTAAGTCCATTAGGACCCCACTGTAATGGGGAGCCTTGGTGTTGTTTTTGGTCTCTGGAAATTAATGTAAAAAATTTGGCCCTTGTGTCCACCAGTCCTTTTGGGTGGTCCCCTTTCCTCAGTGTGTAGTTATATGAGTAATGGCTTCAGGACTATTTGGGAAGGAAATGGAGGGAAACATTTCCAGGAATACTTAGTGTGGTCTTACAGGATCCTTCCATTTGGGGGTCTGGCTTCTTCTTCAGGGAATTATTCCTGTGTCTAAAAACTGGCTTAGAAGCATCATTTACTATTGTCAAATTATGGAAGCATCCCAAGTGTCCATTGACTCATTAATGGATAAAGAAGAAGTGGACAATGGAATATACAATGGAATATTACTCAGCCATCAAAAAGAATGAAATCTTGCCATTTACAATGATGTGGATGGAGCCAGAGAGTATTATGCTAAGTGGAATAAGTCAGGCAGAGAAAGAAAACTATCATATAATTTCACTCATATGTGAAATTTAAGAAACAAAACTAATGCACAAAGGGGAAAAAAAGAGAGAGAGAGTGGGAAACCAAGAAACACTCTTAACTGTAGAGAACAAACTGATGGTTACAAGATGAGAGGTGGGTGGGGGGATGGGTTAAGTAGGTGATGGGGATTAAGGAGTGCAGTCGTGATGAGCACTGCCCAGTGCTTGTATGGAAGTGTTGAATCACTATATTGTATACCAGATATTAATATTACACTGTATGTTAACTAACTGGAATTTAAATAAAAACTTAAAATAACACAAAATTAAAAAAAAAAACTGGCTTAGGTTCAGAAACTAGGCAAAGGACCTTAACATTTTTGGGGAACAATGACCCTCAACCTCCTCATTGTGTAGACTTGATTTCTTTTGATTTTACAGTCTGAGCAATACTCTTGTTGGCATCCCATTTACTTGTCCTCAGGGAATCTTGTGTTCTAGAATCACCTCCACAACTCGGTGTCCTGGGCCTGTGGGCTGCCCTCACAACCCCACCACTCACTGTATGCTTGTGTCCACCTGCCTTCTGGCAGATAAACATTGCCGCCCAGCCTTTTTTTTTCAGCAGCAAGGTGGGGTTCCAGGGTTGGGTCCCATGATCCTCATCCTCACTGCTATCAATAAATTCAGTATTGCAATGACATCTCTACTGTGGTCCCTGTGCCAAGAAGGCAGCCACAGTTGAACTTCTTTGCTCTGGTAAGTGGTATGTCCTCTGGTGGGTTTTCTGCCCTTGCATGGTATATCCACTGTGGTACCCCCCCCCCCCCCCCCCCCCAACCAGCTGTTTCATCCTTATTCTGTTATCTGCCACCGTAGTTCTGGAATTTCTACTTCACTTAGTGTGGCCCTTTGCCTTTTCTATGCTTCTAGGAATCATCCTAGTAAAGCACGTGCACCGTCTCCCGGGATCCTTGCCAGGGTGTTATATCACGTATCCCGGGAGAGCACTCCCAAAGCGATAAACCCTCCATTATTGAACCTTATGTTCTGCCTTCCTTGGTGGAGCATTCTCAGGATCCAGGCCATGTGTACCCTCCTCACTCCTGTGGCCACAAATGTCCCACCTCTCCCTTGTGGTGTGGTCTCCTGTGGCCCCGCCAGCGTGCCTCCACTTAAGGTCATAGCCATCCAATTTCATTATCCTTATTGTTACTATGTTGCCTATATTTCTCCAATTCCTGGTACATTACACCAGCCAGTGCTGTTCTTTCCACCAGTGTACCACCACAGTCCACCACAGTTAAGAATTTTAACAATTACGTTGCTACTTTGTGCCACCTAGTGCCACACAGTCCCACCAGTGATGGGATCCTCACTGTCAACTGTGTGATCCAGCTCCCAAATCCTGACCTACTGTCAGCTTTCTCAGACTACACCTGGTGCCAGTTGGAGATTAGCATACTTGTTAGGAATTGCTCTTAGGATCCTGTGGACCCTGTGGAAGTGAAGGGAAATTGAGCTGAGATGCAGTCTGGGTAGCAGCCTCAGCCGACCCTGGAGGGAGTTCAGAAGCTGGGGTGGCATGACCCTTTAAGATTGTCCCAAGTTGGGGCAAGAGGGCTGAGTCTTTAAACCCCCATATCAAAGAATCATTGGATTCAGGATACTTTGGTAAGGGGCCTTGACCTTGGCAATGTGGCTGTCATGAGCTGAGGTGATTTGTGTAGAGGCTGACAGCTGAGGGCTTTTTGCTGGTGGCCCACCTAGGAGCTGGGAGAGACTTTTATCCCAAAAGCAATATCTGTGTGGAGCGTCACAGCTTCCAGTACAGTCAGTAGTTAGGATTTAAAAAATCTTGAATGTGACATCCCCTGATCTCATCTGCCTTTGTTGATGAAATAGATGTGATTATCTTAGTAGTAAAGAGTAAGCCATAAATTTAAAGACTAAATGCTCTTTAGGGTGAGGCAAGCTCGTAGGGAAGTGAGAACAACAGGGTTTGACTTTGTGACCTTGAGCAAATTCCTTCATCTTTGAGCCTCCTTTCTCTGGACTAGAACGCCAATCCCTGCTTACTTTCTGTTGGTTGAGAATCTTATTAGCCATGAGACAGTATATTTGAATGAGGTACCTCTGATTTTAAAGCTTCAGCCAACCGAATACGGTTTCCTGTGCACTGTTACAAGTGATAAGTGAATGGAAGGATCCCTCTTTTCCAAAAGAGTTTCCCTACACAAAAAGCTCATGTCACTGGAAGTCTTTTCAGGGTTCTACAGTCTTGGGAAAGGAGGCATACTAGGTTGTTGTCACTCATTCACACCTTAGGACATGGAGGAGCCTCCAGATGTGAAGAGAGGGGTAGGGGCCCCAGGAGGGAGCAAGGTGTGTGTTGAAAATATGCTGCCCAGCTCTGGCTGTCTACCGATGTTTGCCTCACTGGCTAGGCTAGCTAGGCTGGGCTGGCTGCTGCTCACTGGATTGCTCTGCTGGGAGCTTGGAGCTCTCCTACGGCAACATAGGAGCATGCCTATTTTTCTAGTTAGATTCCAAGTCATCGAGTGTTTCACTCAAGTGCTACTGAGTTGCACAGAAATCCGAGTTCCTCCGTGGTCTCCGGATCCTAAGTGCTGCCAGCCGTGTGAGCAAGGAACCGTGCAGGTACCGGCACCGTCCGCAGTCTACTGAGTAGAAATCGAGTGGCTAAAGAGAACTGATAAAAGGCAGTTTCCACATCTACCTCATTCATCATTTCTAGTGTTTTAGATTATAGCGAGTGCCCTCCATTCAATCACTCCTCATCTCCTGGCAGGAGGTAATAATGACACCTATTCTGGGCAGAGTGGATAATGATAAAATCCTCTGTGCCCACAAAGTGGCTTTTACCACGTTGCTCTGTGCTCACAGAGCTCAGCTAAAATGCAGCCTATGTTCGATCCAGTCTGCAGAGAAGCAGGCTCAGAGATGGCACGAGACATGCAAAGAAATGTCTGTGGGGAGGGAGCAGGAGGAGGCAGGCATCCACGTGCAGGTCTGACAACTGAGGAAGGAGGCAGGGAAGGAAGCAGGGCTGTGTGAGGAGTCTTGGAAGGACCTCATCACCATGCTTGGTCATGGACTGGGGCTGAGGGTCAACTGCACTCGCATAGCAGGAGATCTGAGCTGTGTGTTTCCATGGCCACTGGCGTCCACTCCTTGCCCTGCATAAATCTCTCCTCTTTACAGCTCAGGGAGCAGCTTCTTCATAGTCCCTGCCCATCTCTCTTCCTGAGGGCAGGGGAGGGGGGCTAGGAGAGGTTAATGGGATGAACAATCCATTGCGGTTGGTCCCAGGGTCTCGGGGGCTCCCCTCCCCCTCCCTCTCCATGCATTCCAAGTTCCCCTCACCCTCAGCCATCACTTTGGCAGGTCACAGTGACTTATTGGTATTGGGTCCCAAACCTCCATCTCCAGGGTTTGAGCCCTTGGTGATCGTACCCTTCTCAGGTTGGAGTTGCTATGCCTATCTGTTTATCTGTTTACAGTTACAAGGGGATGAGGGAGTACCAGCAGGCACTGCCCTGGGGCCCCTGAGGAAAGGGCTACCAGCCCCTCCAGATCCTTTGCATATTCTCACCTCAGGCTACTTGCCTGCATGTATGACTGGGACCCTGTGGGGGAAGACCTCTTTGCTGGCATTCAAGGCCAACTCTGAATGTGGCTGCTATGCAGCTGCTGTCCATTTTCAGCTCGTATCCACAAACAGCTTATGTCCAACATTGAAAAAAATTGACATATAATTCACATCCCATGTGGATTTGTAAGTTGTTCGTAAGCCACACTTGGGCCTTCTCCTGCTCTTTCTTCTTTCTCTCCTGGGCCATAGGTGCAAGCCTGGAGGGGGTCCCGGCACAGTTGTGGTGGGTGGTCTGGGGTCTAGGCTACCTGCTCATGTGGCTGGCTTGTGCTCTCTGGTCCTGCTCAGGCTCAGTCATGATGTGCCATTTCTGTCTCCTGATGGACTGTTGCTGGGCATGTCCCACTTCAGGGCTTGGCAGGTCCTGCTAACCAGCTCGTTATGGACAGCTGTATGCTCTCTCAATTACCTCAGGGCCAAGCATTGTGTCTCTATCGGGGCCCCATCAGGGACTGTTTTCTGAAAGGCATAAAAACACTCCATCGCAGATGGCATGGCCTTGTTCCAGAATCCCAGGGGCCTGCGTTGTGATTCTCCTGCTGGGGCTTGCCAGAGGCTCCACAGTGCATCTTGTTTTCTACCGCTAACACCCCTAACATGACAGGGTCTTACAGAGACTAAGGCCCACGTAGCAGGACAGGTCTGCTATATATGCTGCATAGACCTTTGCTGCTTTGGGCTCCATCCAAAGCTGGCAGCCTTCCATGTTACCTGGTGTGGGCTAGAGCAGGATTCCTGGGTGTGGGATGTGTTGCTTCCAGAACCCAGAGACGTCTACCTGGCACTGTATTTCTTCTTTGTGGTACGGACTGCAAGATACAGCAAGCTGCATGTTTGGTTTGGAAGGGATATTCTGGCATGCCCCTGACTGTTGGACCTCTAAAAACTTCAATGAGGTGGCAGGTCCCTGATGCTTCGTAGGGTTTATCTCCCACCCCCTGCCACACATGTGCTTTATCAAGACATCAGCCATACTAGCTAGCTACCTTTTGCTTGTCCTGTCTTTAATGGAATGGATCTGTGTGGTGTTCTGTGCAATGTCCAGGAAGCCGGACTATATCATGACAGAGGGCAGGAGAATTATCATAACCCTAAGGCAATATTGCTAATGAAATTATCATTGGTCCCGTGTGAATGCAGAATGAAAAAGAATGCATTTGCAAATCAAGTATATATCCTGTACTTGAGGCCTTATTCATCTACTCTAGCATTAATACTATGCCCAGCACAGCAGCTACAATTGGGACTACTATTCGGCTGAGCTTGTAGTCTGTAGGCATCTCTAGGATCTATTTGGTTTCTGCAGGGGCCAGACTGGTAAATTAAATGGAAACATGGTAAGTCTTATATTCTGTTGATTTTTAATGATGGCACTAATCTCCGTCTCCCCCAAGTAATATTGTTTTTGATTTACTCTCTTGGCTTGTGGGGGTTCAGTTTCAGAGTTTCCCCTTGGTCTTTTCCACTATGATAGCTCTTAGCCCACAGGCCAAGGATCCAATGTGGGGGTTCCTCCAACTGCCAAGTATATCAATTCAAATTATACATTCAGAGACTGGGGGAATGATTACTGGGTGAATCTATGGACCCATTGGACCCACTGTGAGTCAGACTATAACCAGGACTCTATTTATTACCTGGTGCCCCCAGGAGAGGGGTGTTACAATGATGCTTTGGGTCTCTAGGTATCAATATTAACTCAGATTCTGTGTCAAATAGTTCTCAAAAAGTCTGGGAGTTTCCTTATCTCCACTCAGTAATAACATGAGTAACTGGCCGTAGGTCCTTTGGAGAACTGGGGAATCATTATAGTATGCACCTGCTAAGCCATTATGAGTCTGATTGCCCTGTGCACCTCACCTCTTTTAGGCAGTGGGTTCCAGATCTAGAACTTGCCTTGAGTCTTGGAACTGAGAAGGGAAAGTGACTTTTTTTTTAATATTTATTTTTTAGAGAGAGAGAGAGAGAAAGAGAGAGAGAGAGAGAGAGAGAGAGAGGAAGCGTGAGCTGAGGAGGAGAAGAGAGAGAGGGAGACACAGAATCTGAAGCAGTCTCCAGGCTCTGAGTTGTCAGCACAGAGCCTGATGTGGGGCTCAAACCCACAAACTGTGAGAGCATGACTTGAGCCAAAGTCAGAGGCTTAACCGACTAAGCCACCCAGGTGCCCCAGGGAAAGTGACTTTTAAAGAGGTAACCACTTTCAGCCTCTTGTTCCTACATTTTTGCTTTTTTTTTTTCTTATATATGTTGAATTAAGTAATACTCTTGCTTATCTATTTTACCCCTATGAACTCTGTGCCCTATTAACCATCTCCAAATGCTATGTGTGCCAGGCCCCCTTGACTGCCTCCCAGGCCTCTGTTACTTTGGGCCCCATCTTCCCATGGATATTAGTGAAACCAGCTCTGTGATTGCTGTTTCTATCATGAGCTTGGCTGAAGAGGAGAGCTGCCACTCAACTTCTTAGTGATGCCAGGTGGATGGGGACTCCTCAAGCCAAAGATGCCTGATGGAGGAGTCTGCATCTTGCTGGGATGAGCCTGCCTTACTTCCCCTGCTGTGCTCAGTCATCGGTGGGGAGCAGCCAGCAGAAGCCTGGCACAAATGTGGTGGCAAATCTAGAGCAGGAGCAGCTGGGGCCATCAGTTGCTTATGCTCTCTGCAGCAGGGGACATGAGCTGGGTTTTCCAGGGGGCAGTGCAGCCTCACTCAGGGACACATCAGGAATGGAGAAGACCTCTAGCTCATAACATGGTAAAAGGAAGGAACAATTGTACAAAAGTCACTAGGCACAGTTTCTGTTTTTTTTTTTTTTTTAAAAAAAACAGGGGCAGAGGGGTGGGGACAGAGGATCTGAAGCAGGCTCTGTGCTGACAGCACAGAGCCCAATGCGGGGCTCAAACTCACAAATGTGAGATCATGACCTGAGTCAAAGGTAGACGCTTAACCAACTGAGACACCCAGGCATCCCCAATTCTGTTTTTTTTCTCCCCCTAAAATACTTCAGGAAACTTCACCTTCAAATACTAATTCTTCTCTGTGCCCAACACTGTCTAACTTCAGAACATCTTCATCACCCCAAAAAGAAACTCTGTACCCATCAGCAGTCACTCCACATTCTTCCCTCTCACCTGGTTCCCAGCAACCACAAATCTACTTTCTGTCTCTATGGATCTGTCCATTCTGAATATTTTATGTAAATGGAATCATACAATATATGGCCTTTTGTGTCTGGCTTCTTTCCCTGAGCATATTTTCAAGATTCATCTATGTCGTTGTATCAGCACTTCATTTCTTTTAATGGTTACATGATAGTCTTTTGTATGGATGTACCAGTTTGGTTTATCCATTTACAGGTTGGTAGACAATGTGGGTTGTTTCCACTTTTTGGCAATCATGAGTAACTCTGTTCTGAATATTTGGGTACATGTTTTTGTGTGAATGGATGTTTCAGTTCTCTTGGGTATAAGTGGATGGCTGGGTTGGAGATAACTCTATGTTTAATTTTCTGAAGAACTGCCAAGCTGTTTTCCAAAGTTTTTATAGGCATTTTGGAAGACACAAAAGAGAAGATAATCCCTCATTCCAAAAAGCGTACAATTTACAGTAGATGGGGAGAGGAGATTAACATTCATACGTTGAAAGTATAATTATAATATAGCTTATGAAAAAGAACCAAACCACATAACTCTAAATTAACAGTGGATCTACAGTCATGTACCCTTAGAGCCGGAAGAGAGGAGAAGGGCAGGGAATGATGAATGTGTGCTAAAATAGTTAGAGCTATGCCCCCAAAGCCTATATTTCTACATCCTCTTCAACAAGACAGGATGGGATTATGGAGATAAAGGAGTGGCAACTGCTTGACCCTCTGGAAAGCCTGCCCTGTGTCAGAGAGGTCCTCTGCTTTCTTTGTTTACGGTATGTTACATTTTAAGATAAGAATCTGGTATGGTGGACATAGTTTGAAACTATGTTTTAGATATTTTCTCTAAAAGTGAACATAAATTTGAGTAGAACTATTCCCATTCTCTGATCTGGTCTCCCTTGTGACATTTGTTGTCTGTCTTGTTGGGGTTATGGTTACAATCCGTGGCCAGCAGCAGCGGGAAAGCAACCAGTTCCCAGAGGAAATGAACCCTGAACTCTGCACTCAGGGCCACAGAAAGAAGCATCTTGGGGGCATTTTCTATTTCGGGCTAAAACAATATTGCAGCATGAGTAATCTTCCACACTTCTTTCTTCAGGCGACTTCTTAATGGATGGAGTCAACTACTTTCCATTTTCCATCCATTTGTCTTGCAGAGACCATATGTGTGATAGGATGGAAGTTATTCCCACTCAATTATTCTGAGATACTTCCTAAGTAAAACTGACATCACCTTTGGTCCGTCTCACTTCGATGTTTGTGGGCAATCTTCTACTCTCTGAACTTGGTAATTCTGCTCTCAGCGACCAGAGCTGGCCACCCTTCTTGGAGAAATCAGCCACCCACACAGCCCTTGAAGACCGCTCACCGCACACTCACCTGAAACTGCTCACCCAGTTTGTCCTTCACAGAGAGATTTGTTTTGAGCTTTAAACACCCTCCTTTCTGAGTTTCCTCACCTTATTACAAGGCTGACATTCATTCTGAATGTTAAGTAAGGAAATCTAGGGAGCGGGAGAGAAGGAAGATTTTCTGTTTGTGCGCCACAGAGCATGTTCTGTTTCCCATTTTGAAGGAGTTGAGACTTGATAATGGACCAGTTCCTTCCACTTGTTCAAATTCTCATTTTTTAGTATTACAACTCCCCCCCCGCCCCGCAATTGCATGGTGAATCTGTCTTTATTTTCTCCATGACTAAACACTGCATTTTCCAGCACTTAACAAGTCATTGTTCTGAAAAATTGGTTTCAGATCAGACCCTGCTTCCTAATGAGGCAATGACTTAGTTGGTAATACATTTTTTTCCCTGGACTATAAACAGCAGCAGACATAAAAAAAAAGCACAAAAGATGGATGAGAAATAACATTATGCAATTGCCCCTCTCCAGAAGGGTCTGTGAGTAGGAAAAGATTATGGAAGGCTCAGATCTTTGATTGAAATTCTATTATTCAGCAAATGCTAATTAAACAATTACTGTATGATTAGCCCTGGACATTGTTTGCTGAAGACCCAAGGAAAGGAGAGTTGCTACAATCCAATCTGGGAGGCCAGATTTTAATCTTGTTATTTCTGTGCTTCTTTCCTATTTCCTATCACATTAACGCTGAACTCTTCTCTTTCTTGGACATCTTCTGTAATCTGTGATTCACCTGCTCTTATAACTTTACCTCCCATTTTCTTTCCCAAAAGGAGCTCCTAACATCTGTCTAGTCTTAAAATTTTTTAAAAAAAATGTTTATTTTTGAGAGAGAGAGACAGACAGACAGACAGACAAGACAGAGTGTGAGTGGAGGAGGGTCAGAGAGAGAGGGAGACACAGAATCCAAAGCAGGCTCCGGGCTCTGAGCTGTCAGCACAGAGCCTGACACAGGGCCCAAACCCACAAACCGCAAGATCATGACCTAAGTCGAAGTTGGATGCTTAACCAACTGAGCTGTCCAGGCGCCCCTGTCTAGTCTTCTGATGGGCCATTTTCATTGGCTTTCGCTCATTCCTTTCCATCTCCCTTATTCCAAACCCCAAACTTTCCATATTTCAGAGTCTGATTCAGGTTCTACTTCTTTGGAGGCTTCCCCAGTCACTATAGCATCTACTGATCATTTTACTCTATTTTCTCAACACTATAGCATGGATCTATGGGAAATACTTTGGTGCTCGCTTATAAATTATTTTGCATTGTTCAATAGTTCCAAGTGCCCAATGAAAATTTCTTTGAGTTGAGAAATTATCTTATGTTGTTTTCCTCTCTCAGAACACTTAACATTCATCTATCACATCCACAATATTTTTTCTGTATCAGGCCTAGTTCAAGGTACTGAAGATACAGTAAGATGAGACAAAGTTCGTGCCCACATGGATCTTGCACTCTAGTGGGGAAGACAGACAATAAATAGACCAAATAGGTGATCTAACACCAGGTAGTGGTAAGTGATGAGCACAGTGTTGAAGACATGTAAGTTCTGAATAAATTACTCATGTGGAGAACAAATGTGGACCCATGGGAGAATAGCATATAAACAATCTGGTGCAAATTCTTTGTATTTGTGAAGGATCTGTGGTATCATCTTGGGCATTTAACTTTGCTCAGTTTCTTCATCTCTAACATATCTATCATATTACTGTCCTCCAAACCTAGCTATTGGGGAGCTGAATCAGGTCATGTCTATAGGTTGTACTGATTCTTGAAGATAGCCACCATGCTCATGTTCTACAACATGTACACACATAACCACACTGAACATAATATTACTATCCCCTTCCACACTTCAGTGATCATACTTAGTCACCTGCATAATTCACTGGTCTACCAGGTGTTGAAAACCCTGCCTCTGATAACTATTGTCCATTTTGATTCATATTGGATTGAAAGGACTTTAGAATCCACCTCGTTCACTCCCTCACATTGTAGGTGGGGAAATTGAGCCCAAAATGTATACGTGTCATGCTCCCAAAACCATCTAGTAATTTAATGACAGAATCAGGACTAAGAAACTGAGCTTCAGTTACTTTCATCCTGCCTCCACCCTACTGTGATTTCATCATCTAATCTGAAACAGATCTTCCTTGACCCATACAGGCTGCAAGGCCAGTGTTAGGGACTATTGTATTTTCTGATGTGAGACTATTTTTCCACCAAATAGTGTGCTCTGAAAGCCCACCATATTCAAGGGTCTATTCCTACTGTGTACTGTACTCCCTAGCACATGGATGTATCCAGCAAATGTTGGATGAATGAAGGTATTAGTGAATAATTTAAGTACGTCTTACTTTTGCGAGAAATATATTTCTAAAAAGTGATATGCAAAATGAACTTCAGCAAATAGAATATGACTTTATTCTTGATTTCTATTTGGAGAAGAAAGATGACTATCCTTATTTTTTTTAAACTGTTTATTTTTGAGAGAAAGAGCATGAGCAGAAGAGGGGTAGAGAGAGAAAGGGGGACACAGGGTCCTAAGAGGGCTCCCTGCTGACAGCAGTGAGCTCAATGAGGGGCTTGAACGCACAAACTGAACTGTGAGATCATAACCTGAGCCGAAGTTGGATGCTCAACTGACTGAGCCACCCAGGCACCCGAATATTGAATTTTCTTAAAGCTAGCCCCACCTTTGGTGTGCACACATATGTGTGCATGTGTGTGTATGTGTGTGTGTGTGTGTGTGTGTGTGTGTGTGTATGTGTGTTGGCATATTGAAAACCCAAGCTCCGGTTGGAGTGGCCGAGAGTGAGGAAGAGGGAAGAAGTAGAAGCCACATCTCAGAATAGGTGTTGTCAGTGTAAAAGGCTGACAAGGGAGAGAGAGGGCTAGGAGGTAGTCTGAGTCACACTGGAGAGAGCCTTGCGTGCCAGAACGGGGAGAGAGGAGACTGCATTGATTTTGGTAAGTCTTTGAAGATTTTTAACAGTGTATAATAACTTCAATCTGCCCTCCACTGGTCTTTCTGGCCTCATTTTGTGCCCATCCCTACTCACAGGCACATACCCACCAAAATAATGATCTACCTGCAGGTTACCAAACTCTCCCTGTTCTAATGGCACCTGTATCTTCCTTTTCTCTCCCATCCCTTTATTTACAATGAACTCTAACTTGTTCTTGAGGTTTCTCCTATCATTTCTTCTAGAAGTCTTTCCTGTCCCCTACTAATGAAGTTGGGCACAGGTCCTGTGTGTCTCTGGCCCCCATGGTTACCTTGTCATTCCACCTACCACTCTGAACTATAATACTTGCTGAATTTTCTGTGTTCATGTCCAGTGTCCATGTCCGTGTCCATGTCCAGTAAGCTCCTTTAAGGGGGACTGTGACATGCTTGCCACTGTATTCCCATTGCCTGGCACATATGGCGTAAGTATTTGATGCATGAATGAAAGAGAATGAGCAAATCAATGCATGGATGGAAACGTATTTATTGATGACTCTAAGGACATTCCTGGCAAGGCAAATGAAGAAAAGAGAGAAGTTAGACAGTTTCTATGGTAATCTGGGTAAAAAAGAATGAGTCTTAAACTAGTAGCAGAAAGAGTACAAAATGGGGACATAAATTTCAGAGGAGATCTACCAACTGATTGAGTGTACAAAGTAAGGAACCAGAAATGGTTTAAATGCCCTTGAGGTTTGGAGCTTATAAGAATAGTGGCACCCTGAGTGGAACGATAGAAACCAGAAGAAGAAAGGGCTGGTTTGGGGTGGTAGTGGTGGAAAGATATGAGTTTGGTTGTAGACATGCTACTTGGGATACTACAGAATACCAGAGCCGTGCATGTTCGTATTACTTACTAAGGCTAATTTTATAGCTAATTTTCCCGATTCATGAAAATGTATCAGAATTAAGCTACTCATGACTGAATGGCAGATCTGGCCTCTTTATCCTCATCATTAATCCTTGGATTGTGTGAAAGACCCCACCTTTCCTTTTCAGTTTGGATTTCTAGGTTACTTGGGAAAATCACCTGGTTTTCACACTTCCATCCAGGCAAGGTCCTGTACACCCAGGAAATTAATGTCTTGAGCTTGACTCAAAGTAGTTGGAATTAAGCCCATTTACATGAGAGTCCTGTCAAGTTTCATGACAATGGCAACTCTCCTAGGACAGTCCCTATGACCAGTGATAGTTCCTCCCTTCCTGCAACCTGGGTCAGACATGGGCTGAGACTCTGCATAGGTGGAATGCACTAGTCACAGCACTGCCACTGCCAGGTCAGATGGCAAATGAAATGTCCTCTCTGGTAGGATTCCTCTCAGGATTGGCATTTAGCAAAAAAGAATGCCACTGAGGAAGTTTGTCTTTGGCTTTTTTTGTCACTGTTTTTCTCCATGTCCTTTCGTAATAGATCTTTCCTGCTTTGATAGTCTTCCTAGTGTCTGGAAGCTTCTCTAAACTTCCGGTCTCTTGAAAAGAATAAGGTCATACCATTCAAACTTAGGTGTTAACGTTGGACTATAACATTTTATCTCCCTTCTCTGTGACATTCCTATCTTAATAGGGGTCAGATTCTTAGTAATGTCTGATGATGTTGGAAAGTTGGTTGGTCTAATGGTATGGCCCCCGAAGGTACAGAGGGGTCCTGGGTTCTGGTCCTAGTACTGTTATTGACAGACTCTGTAGCCTGGACCAATTGAATGGATAGAGCCTCAGTTTCTTTATTTATAAAATGAGGCAGTTAAACATCATCAGTGGTTTTCAGCCATAGCAACCGTATCAGTGTTTCCTTTTGTTGGTAGCTCCCCTTTTACTATTCTGAAATGAAATCCAGAGATGAGTTACTTATACACATAATTTAAAAATCAATACAGTGCCTTTACTGTAACAGAGAAAGACATAAAAGGAAAGTATTTCTATAAAACAATATGAATTTCAATATGTAAATGCTCAGGCCCACCCACACCAGAAGACATATTAGTTAGATGTTTGCAGCTATATGTAGAATCATAAATGTGACAGTTGAACATGCTATAGCTAGGAGTGTGTGGTCCTGGCCCTCGTATGTCATTTTTATTTGCTATCAAATACACCTAGTGGTATTGCTGTCAGTGATGTGATTTTCTGAAATGGTGAACATTTCTTGGTAAAGTTCCAAACAAAATAAACTATGATCTTCCCTTCTTGGTTGCTTTTCTTAAAAAAAAAAAAAAAAAAATTGGTGTATATTTAAAAGGGGAAAAAATACCATGTACTTATATGTAGAAAGGAATTTTGTTCCAGGCTCAGATAATTAAATACATATTTTTTACTTATGTAATTGACTGGCTGGACATCGGGAAGTCAAAGGGGGAAGTGAGACAATGCTCTGCAGAGGGAGGGACTTTTCCACATCGCAGGCTGTTGAATGTCCCTCACCACCACCACCCACCAAACGCTAGTAGGTTCCCTCCAAATTATTAGGAGAATAACAAAAACACCCACCACAATTTCCAAAACAAACTCTAGTGGGGAGAGGCATGAGTGGATGCAGTGGGCAGTGCTGACTCCCCTAAGAATTACTGAACCGGATGAGATTCTAAGTCTGTGTCGGGTTGACCAGGGCCAGGCCCAGTTATTGTGGGACACAAAACTTATTCATTACTGGGGAGGGGGAGCCCCTTCTTTAAACAAAGACTCAAAATTACAAATACAAAATTAGGTAGGAACATGGATTTATTTACAATGAGAAAAAAATGATAACAAAGTACAGGCATTTTTCATGCTGGTAAGTACCACAAACATCTCAAACCTCTAGTATTTTTTAAAGTAATAACTGCCTGACATGCCTCTATAATACTTCTTTTTCCCTACATTTTTGGCACTATACCCTGAATATCATTTGCTGTAGACGCAAGGAAGGACGGTTCAATCTTTCCTTTAACATAATTGATCATATTTTGTTTCTATTAGTGACCATTTAGAAAAGCTTCTTTTGGCTTCACAGATTTTTGTTTGGTTATCATGTAAATTTTTAGGGTTGTTATCAAATTTGGGAAAACTTCTCATTTCTTTTATATCTAAGCTGTAAGAGAAACACATTTTTTTTGTACAGTACCAATCATAAGCACTGTTTAAACTGACAAATACTCATTAACCAGTTTGTCACTGATATTCTGTTAGTAGCTTAATATTCATTTATACTATCTTCATTAAAGTCAGCATTTCATGTCAAGTCAGCAAGAAATTTAAGGGCAAGGATTCCAATAAATTCTATTTTCTGTGATTCTCTCCAAAAAGGAAAAAATAGTGGTGTTTTTATATTTGCATTGGTCTTATTATCAAGTATATTTCTTTTAGAAGAGGGCTTCCCTTTTGACTTGGCATTGATGAAAACTTTACCCTTCATTCACAACTTTACATGTTCAGCGATGGGAAGAATTTTCCATAGACAGGCATCTAGTGATGCACATTTATTTATTTTTATTTTTATGTTTAACTTTATTTATTTATTTTGAGAGAGAGCAAGGGAGGGGCAGAGAGAGAGGGAGAGAGAGAATCCCAAGCAGGCTATGTGCTGCAAGCACAGAGCCTGATGTTGCGGGACTCGAACCTATGAACCGTGAAATGATGACCAGGGCTGAGATCAAGAGTCAGATGCTTAACTGACTGAACTACCCAGGTGCCCCTAGTGATGTGTATTTTGAACCATGTTTCCCCTCTATCTTTCATATGTTTCTGGTGCCATAGCACATGCTCATATCATGCCATGGCCTTAGCTCTGCTCCTTCATGCCATGATAGATACCAGGTAAGTCAGCAGAGTGGATGATAACATTCCCAGAAGTCTTTCCTAGCTTGGAGGTGAAAGCAAAAATTTACCTCTCTTCAGAAATTATTCTGAGCCACACAAATATTTCCCAGCAACACAAAACTAAATGTATCTACAATTCAGCTTTCCCCTATCCAGATTCCCAAAATGACTCATTGTCTACTCTAATGGTACTCATCTCTGGAAGAAGTGTGATAGAAAGGAAGTCAGAGCATAAAGAGAAAATTCGTAACAACTATGGTTGAAATATTTTACTTCTGCACATGGTCTGTGAAAAAATATATTTTTTAATATTAAAAAATTATAATTTTATTAAAAAATTTTTAAATGAGAGAGAGAGAGAGAGAGAGAACACGAGCAGGGGAGGGGCAGAGAGAGGGAGACACAGAATCCAAAGCAGGCTCCAGGCTCTAAGCTGTCAGTAGACATCCCTGTACAGGGCTCCAATTCAGGAACCATGAGATCATGACCTGAGCCAAAGTCAGATGCTTAACTGACTGAGCCACCCAGGCACCCCTATTTAAATTTTTTTTTAAGTTTATTTATTTATTTTGAGAGAGACAGAGATAGCACGAGTGGGGGAGGGGCAAAGAGCTAGGGAGAGAGAGAGAGAATCCCAAGCAGTCTCCACGCTAATAGTGCAGAGCCTGACGTGGGGCTTGACTCATGGAACCATGAGATCATGACCTGAGCTGAAACCAGGAATTGGATGCTTAACTGACTGAACCACCCAGGGGCCTCCTTTTTTTTCTTTTTTCTTTAAAATTAAAAAAAATATTTTAAGTTTTAATATATTTCACATGAATGTATATTTGTGTGTGTTGGAAATGTACAGGTATATATACCTTGACACATTGCTTATAGCCACTCCCAGGGATTTGAAAAAGGCCTGTGCAAACAAGCTTCATTAGCTTCTTGACAATCTGACTCTGCCCAACTCCCTCTGATTCTTTGAATTAATCAGTAATTTTGAGGATGAGAGGAGCTGGGCAGTCTCACTTTCTATAACACATAGCATTTCCTCTATTTGTGATTAGACAGGATTTTCTTCTCTAATTACATAGCCTGTTGCATTTTTTTTTCCTGTGACGTTGCCAAATTCTGGGTGATAAACCACTTAAATTTTTTGAAACTAATTCTGACTGCTGGCGAAAGAATAAATTAACATGTTTAACAATTCAAGGAAGACAAATAGCAAAAACCAGTGGTCCCACGGCTTCTCCTAGTCCCAGAGGCAACCACCTTTACGTTTTTAAGCCATTTTTTCAAGTTTTCTTTATATTAGAAAAGCAATATTTATATGTCATGATGTCTTGGGTCATCGTTTTTGTCTTGGGTCATTGTTTTAGACGTTATTTATTGTCCTCATTCTAACAGATGCAAAGTTTAGCTTCGGTTTCACGGTTTCTTTCCTGCAAACATCCCCCTTCCCCCACCCCCAAGCCTTCCACCCTTCCTTCTCAATCAGCATTGTCCTTCCCAGGACTGCAGAGCAGGGTGGTTTTCCTGTACCTTCTTCTTTTTTTTTTTTTTTTTTTTTTTGTACCTTCTTCTTTTTGCCACAATCCTGATGGGTCCTTTTTCCTTATATCATCCTCTGTTCCAGCCCCCAATTCCTGGCTCTCCGATCTTTCTTTTTTCTTGGTATATGCCTTTATTTTGGTGAAATACATTTGCCAGTAGCTTCTTGAAAAAGAGTATAGATGAGACAAAAATCTTTAGAAACTACAAACATTACGAGTGCATATTTTCCACTTCTGTGGAATTCTGGATAAAAAATAATTTCCTTGCACATCAGAATTCTGAAGGCATCGTTCCAGTGCTTTTCAGCTCCAGCATTGCTATTGATAAGTCTGATACCACTGAATTTCCACTCCTTTGTAGGTAACCAGTTTCTTCTCGCTGGATGTTTTAGTATCTTTTGTTTAACCGTACTGCTCTGAAAATGTATGATAATTTGCCTTGCCTGTGTCAGTTTTCAGTCATTGTGTTGGACACTTGGTCTATGGGCCCTTTTAGTCTGGAAGATTGTGCCCTTTAGGTCTTGGAAATTTCCCTGCTTTTTTTGTTTCTTTGTTTGTTGATATATATATTTTTGGTTGATAATTTCCTTCCTACTCCTTTGTTGTTGTTATTATTACTCTCTGTCTGGAGTTATTATTCAGAAATTGGACCTCCTGGGGGTACCTGGCTGGCTCATTTGGATGACCATGTGACTCTTGATCTCAGGATTGTGAGTTAGAGCCCAACGTTGGATGTGAAGATTACTTAAATAAACAAAACAAAACAAAAAGAAATTGGACCTCTTGGATTGTTCCTACTTTCCTTTTTTTTTCATTATTAGTCCATTTCTTGGCCTTTTTTGTTTTACTTCTAATTTTAGGGAGATTTTCCTAGACTTCAAAATTTTTATGTATTTTTAACATAAAAAGGTTTTTTTTCATTCTTTTTTTAAATTTAATTTTTAATTTTTTTTAATTTACATCCAAATTAGTTAGCATATAGTGCAACAATGATTTCAGGGGTTGATTCCTTAGTGCCCCTTACCCATTTAGCCCCACCCCCCCACAACCCCTCCAGTAACCCTCAGTTTGTTCTCCATATTTATGAGTCTCTTCTGTTTTGTTCCCCTCCCTGTTTTTACATTATTTTTGTTTCCCTTCCCAATGTTCATCTGTTTTGTCTCTTAAAGTCCTCATATGAGTGAAGTCATATGATTTTTGTCTTTCTCTGACTGACTAATTTCACTTGGCATAATACCCTCCAGTTCCATCCACGTAGTTGCAAATGGCAAGATTTCATTCTTTTTGATTGCCAAGTAATACTCCGTTGTATATATATACCACATCTTCTTTATCCATTCATCCATCGAGGGACATTTGGGCTCTTTCCATACTTTGGCTATTGTTGATAGGGCTGCTATAAACATGGGGGTGCATGTGTCCCTTTGAAACAGCACACCTGTATCCCTTGGATAAATGCCTAGTAGTGCCATTGCTGGGTCATAGGGTGTTCTATTTTTAGTTTTTTGAGGAACCTCCATACTATTTTCCAGAGTGGCTGCATCAGCGTGCATTCCCATTTTTCATTCTTGAAGTATGACTTTAAAGCTTTTATATATAGTATTATTATTTCAAGGATGAAATATTTTTTCTTGTTTCTCTGAGATTCTTAATGAGTTTTTTTCTGCTCCCTGGATTGTAGCTGTTTTCTCCGAGTTTTTGTTTGCTTTATTTTCTCCTATCATATTAGAAATATTTCTAATATTTCTCAAATGTCTGATGACCCTAGGCTGTCTATTCATATTTAAGGATGAGGTCTAAAGAGCTGTTTGTGTATCTCAAAATATATCTAGAATCCTACCACTTCCCACCATTGGCACCTGTACCATCTTGTTCCAAACCACCATCATGTCTTGCCTGGATCGTTGCAAGTGTCTTCTAATTGGTCTCCCTGCTTCCATACCAATGCCTTATAGACTATTCCCAACAGAGGCTGGAGTGATCTTTTAAAAATGTAAGTCATATTATGTCACTTCTTCTCCAAATGCTCTAATTGATGGCTCTCTGTCTTATTCCAAATAAAAATCAAAGTCCTTATGATGATATATTAGTTTTCTATGCTGTGTAACAAGTTGCCATAAATTTAGTGGCTTAAAATAACACACATATATTATTTCACAGCCTCTGTGGTTCAGAAGTCCAGGCCTGACTTAGCTGGTTCCTCTGCTTTGGGTCTTACCAGGCTGCAGTCAAGGTATTGGCCAGGGTTATGTTCTCATCTAGAGGCTTGACTAGGGAAGCACCTGTTTTCTAACTTGCGCAGTTGTTCCTTGCAGTGGTAGGATTCATAGCAGCTTGCCTCCTCAAGCCAGGAAGGAGAGAGAGAGAGAGACAGAGACAGAGACAGAAACAGAGAGAGACAGAGACTAAGGTGAGTCTTTTAGCAAGACAGCCTCACATAATGCAACATAACTGTGAGAGAGACATTCTCTCATCTTTGCTGTAATCTTTTGGTTAGAATCAAGTCACAGATCTTGTCCACACTCAGAAGTAGGGAGTTACAAGAGGTGAAGGTGGGGTGCCAACTTGAGTCTGTGCTGCAAATGCTCTATATGGCCTGGCTCTCTGTTCCCTCTCTGACCTTATTTCCTACAGTTGTCATTCTTATTTACTCTGTGATAGCCACAGGAATGTTGGGGCTTTTGAATTTTCTCTTCCTTCTGCCTAGAACCTCTCTACTCCCAAGTATCCATCTGTATGACCCACTTTCTCACCTCCTTCATGTCTGTGTTCAGGTGTCACCTTCTCAGCGGATCCTTCTCTGATCACCTTATTTAGAAGTACTGGCATTTCCAAGTCCCCTTTCCTGCTTTAGTTTTCTCCATACAGTATGTCATTTACTTATTTGTTGTGTTTACTATCTGTTTTTCCATACTAGAATGGAGGCTCTATGAAGATAGAGATTTCTGTTTTGTTTACTATGGAATTCCTTGTACCTAAAACATAGTAGTCACTTCATAAATATTTATTAAATGAATGAATGTGATGTGCAAGTCTGATGGGCTCAACCCATCAGGGACAAATGGATGGGTGGTTGGCTGGCTTTTTTGGGGGGACTCTCAAATATCAGCATCTGTAGGTCTTTGTTCATGGATCACCCAACTTCTCCAAGAAAGGATCACCCAATACCTGCCCAAGAATTGTGAGAATCCTGGCTGCCATTATTTTGTAGCTATGCAGGGGGAGGGGCTGAGGTTCTTATATTCATTTGCAAGTTATTTCTTTACCTCCCGATTTTTAGTTCTGCTCCTTCCAAAAACCCTCTCCTCTCTAAGCCGAATATCCTCTAGACTGTAGGAAGGGGAATCAATTGAATATACAAGGTGGTGGTTAGGATCTTGGGGTTTATCTGCTGCCTGTGGCTCACCTCTGCTTTCTATCTGGTGCTTAACATTTCCTGAATTCTTCTAGAATTCATGCGGGTGAATTAGCTTCTCTTTCACTAGCATCATTTTTTTTGTATGCCCTCAGGTTTGACCTTTTTCTGTTCTGTTAAGTCATTCAACCTTCCTCCATCCACTTTCTGACTTTATATGGAGTTTCTCTTTCGTTTCTTTTCTTCCTTGTTTTGGAGAGTTTTGAGAGAAGAAGGCCATCTTGATCCTGAAAAATCCCCGAATACATTTTCATCCAGATGTTTAACATCTCCTTGGGGATAGGCTTAACATCTAAAAATATTGATGGCAAATGGAAACTCTTATCAGACGCTGCTTGATTTTGTACTAAAGGTGAACACTAGGAAAAGGATCCCAGATAAAACAAGTGTGAAACGGGATTGGAGAAGGAGGTGAGAAGTCCCATCTACAGTCAACACTTCAGGTCACTGATACCTTTTGATCCTGTAATTGTCATTCTAGAACTCTGCCTTAAAGGTATAATCAGAAACTCGAGCAAAAATAGAGGTACCATCATGTTCATCACATGGTAGTCATATGATCAAACTCGGAAAAACCACAACAAAATAAAATATGGCACATTCATTGGAATGCTATGCAGACATTAAAAGAGGTCTTCTTGAAGGTACTTTAAAAAGTAAAAACAATCAGATTTTTAGGACTGTTTAATAACATGAGAAAGAACTCACAATATATTAAAGGATAAAAATAAGATGAGTGTATACTATTTTTATTGTAAGAAATTTTAAAAGGCACAACTCAATTAGAAGCCATTCAATTTATTTTAAGCCATTTATAAAGGTTCTTAAGGTGCACAAAATGAGTGTTATATGCACCAGAAAGTACCAAGTTATGGTTTATAAATGAGCTCTAAAGAAAGCACCTGTTTCCTTCCTTAGGTACCTATTGTTTCTATTGGTAGGTATGAAAGGGAATGAAACAGTTACTCTCTTTCAGTTACCCCCATTACCTTTCCTTCAGACCATTTGGTAAACTTATAAGCCTCCACTTTCCAGCTTTCCGAAATAATCTTTGTATGTACTTTAAAAGAATGGCCTTTCCCAATAGTCTGCCAAGCTTTTAAAAAAAGAACTATTCTTGACCAAGTTTGGAAAAACGCGTAAGTGCTCACTGCACATAAAATCAGTGCGTTCATTTCATAGGGAAATTCTCCAGGAGGACAAATTTAGGTATGCAGATAACATGTACTCTAATGTTAATTGTTAACACTAGAGGAGTTTAGTGGAGGGAAACATTGTTGGCTTAATGATGATGCCAGTTCCTGGGCCTAAACGCTACATGAAGTAGATGTTGGGAAATGTCATGGTTTAAGAAATAATCACAATGAACTTCTGAGCTCAGTCAGCATTCATCCATCCAATTCACAGGCATAGTGACTAGGAAAGTTCTAGAAAGGACTTGTAGCCCTTGGGGGAAGCAAGAGCTTGAATGGCAAGCAGAAGTTACATTGGGGTGGGGCGCCTGGATGGCTCAGTTTGTTAAATGACCGACTTTGGCTCAGGTCATGATCTCATGGTTGGTGGGTTTTGGCTCAGGTCATGATCTCATGGTTGGTGGGTTCGAGCCCTCCACCGGGCTCACTGCTGTCAGCATGGAGCCCACTTTGGATCCTTTGTCCCCCTCTCTCTGCCCCTCCCAGCTCATGCTCTTTCTCTCTCTCAAAATAAAATAAAACATTAAAAAAAAGAGAAGTTACATTAGGGTACGTTTTTTTGTCCCTGTCTGCTTTCCTTTCTCCCTGCCCCCCTTCCTGCCTCCACCTCCGTTAGGAATGGGGAGAAGTGCTATCTGTTTGCTTTGCTGTTCTAGCTGCAGGGGAGCTTTTCAAACACCCACAGGCTGGCACTGACTACACAGTTGTGAACGTCCACCCTCCATCTCTCATATACATTTACAGAGAACTTTACTGTGCAAGGCATTAGGTGAGACATCAAGCTCCCAGGAGCTTATGCTCAGGCTCACGATTCTAGGTAGTTCAGTGGGTATATTCCGTGTAGAGTGGAGGTTGGCAGGAAGAGAGATCATTATGGGTAGGTGCCTCAGGGAATAGCTTCTGCTCTGTGCACTTGGCTTTTTGGAATAGGGGGATTTCCTCTTTTGTTAGCTTGAATTGTATTATTACAGTCGTGCTTTTGCATACGCTTATGGAGCTGTGCCTACTGGACCTACGCTCAGCAAACAGACTTCCCTGCCCAAGGAAAATGCAGGTTGACTCCTGCAAACTTAAAGAGGCAAAACCTCCCTGCGTCTGTCAGAACAGGAAGATTTTGTTTGGTAGAATTGCTAGACACGGGCAGGTGAAAAAATTAGGAAGCTGCACTAATAAACCATAGGTTGAGAGTCTCATTTTTTTTTTTTTTAGCTATTTCAAACACTTGAAGTGATTTTATTGAGGAAATTTTATTGATCAGAGTAAAATACCTGCCTCAGTCATATTAGAGCTTCCCTATTCCAGACCTTCTCATTCTCTGACTTGCCTTTGGAGGATCTGGCATCTCTCTCACATCCTTGGATCCATGTGGCAGAGGTGGTGGTGTTTCAGGTTACCTGAAAGGGGAGGGTTGGGATGGCCATAGCATTTCCATAGTTCCATGGTTGAATCTTGCTCACTGGTCTCTAAATGTAAAGCTGATCATCCTAGAATGTTACTGCAGTATTCACACTTGTAGAGATGAATTCGGTATTAGCTCGGTCGGTGTTGAAACTTCCCAAGGAGATTTAGTTACTGCAAGGCACTTAAAACAACACTAAGCACACAGTAAGAGGTTAATGTATAGTGATTCCTCAATGGAGAAGTCTTTTGGAAGCAATGCTGTTATGTTTTAAAAGAATTCACATATTTTGGGTAAAGCAATGGTTTTTTGGAACAACTTGTTTGTGCAGCTTCATGGGACCAAAAAGCTACAGCTGCCAATAAAGAGAGGCTACTGTACCCTACAAGGAGAAAGAAGGGAAATTTAGATACACTTGAGATTCCAACTTAACCCTGTGAAGTTTATTCTGTCCACCGGAGGCTCATTGCTTTCTTTCGGCTTTTGGATCTTGCAGCCTCTCTATACAATTTATGACTCCATTCATCCGCACAACAGCTATAGCCACGTTTTGGTACCTGCTTTGTGCCAGGCACTATCCTAGGTGCTAGCTGAGCAGAACAGACAGTGATTCCTGTCCTCCTGGATGTTACCAAGGAGGGGGAAAGACAGACAATAGACAAGTAACAAGAATAAACTGTTCATTGAGGATTCTCAATTTATTTGGATATAGACTTGAAACAGCTTTATTTTTTTCCCAGTGACTGCTTTCAACCTTGTTCACCAATTTTCCATTTCTTAGCGAATGTTTGGCATATTCTACAGCTTTCTAGTCAAGTTGAGTGGTTAAAATACGGTCCAGGCCAACTCAGGATTCAACCTGACTTCTGATTCAGAGTAAAGTCTTCCCCCCATGACACGCTGCACTTCTGTTTACCCCAATTGGGAAGAAGTTCTCAGAGATTCTTGGCTTGTCTCTTTTCCTGAGAAAACCTATAAGGGCAAAGTTAGTGGGATGAAATATCTCTCTACTGCAGCTGGTCTCAAGGCTGCAATTGTATCCTTCCTCTGTACCCGTTCTAAATTACCCTCGCACTTGGCTAGCACAGCTGCTAGCTTACCTCATGTGGGGAGGGCTGAACCCTTGGTCATTCCTGAAATATCTGGGATCCAAGTCTGCTATGTTATTCATGTATCATCAAATTGGGCAGGGGAATATCAAGAGATGTGCAAATGGGCCACCTGGGTGTCAAGCACACTCTTCCCTGTCCCTCTTGTCTACTTGTGGTCCTACCCCCTGCTGAGGAGCAAGATTGATGACCTCTGCTGGTATGGTGACACCTTTCCTTTCCTGCTGGTCTTTTAGACAAGGAGCTCAAAGTGACTAGGTGGCAGCTGCAGCTAAAATGTCCCCTGGTAGGGGTGTTACTTCTATGGGAAACAAGATCTCTAGACCCACAAAGTCTGAAGTTGCAGGCAAAGGAACACAAGTTCCCTCACTGGGGGTGATAGCAAGTGGGGACACTCTTACTTTTACCCCTTGGCTCTAGACCCATGCATTCTTCCTCTTGGGGACACAGCACAATATAATGGTCATTGCTCTAGGTGTAAACCTGTTTATACCCTGTGGGTATCATTTCTAAGCTGCCACCTCAAATGAACCTTCAACATGTTATTCTACTACACTGCCACAGTGGCAGCTTCTAGAGAGATGAGTAATATGGTAGGACCAGTGGATACCATGGTTCTGTGCCACACAGCTTTACCAATTTTGTTGTAAAATGAGTCCCTTGGTCTAATGTACTGTTGTACAGGGTCTTGTGTTGGTAGACTGGATGCTCTGCAAGCCCTTGGATAATGGTGCTGGCCAAGGCCTTGAGGGCATGAAAGACAAAGGTAAACTCTCAAATCCCAGCAGATGAAATGGTGCCCCTTCCAGGAAGAAGGAAGGGGCCTAATGCAATCAACTTGCCACCAGGTAGCTGGTTAGTCTCAGGAATGATGCGTCATCAGGCACTCAGATATTTGGCAGCAGCAGTGGCAAGATCAGCATGGATGAATGAGAGCCCAGGCTGTTGGACCCCTGTGTATCCTGCATCCATGAATCATCGCTACTCCATTCTTGAGCCTGTGGCATCAGCTGTATGGTAGCTAATGACAAAGGATGGCTGATGTCAACTGGCTCCATCATTTCCTTCCATGCCCTTGACCAACCAGTCAAGCCATTCACTTCTGCCCATAAGTCTATGTACATTCCTACTTCAGGCTACTTCTCTTTCCACAAAAGTGGATGACCAGGTGCAATGTACATGGCTGCTGTCTTTCACAGTCACCCCAGAGTGCAGCAGTGGCCTATTTTTGGCTTATACTTACATATTGAGTCACTCTGTCTATGAAACATTCTGACTTTTTGCTCTTCTATCAGCTGTTCCACCAGGACCTCCCAGGTGGCCATAGGTGGGGGTTAAAGGAGACATACAATTGTAGTGGAGGACATGGGAGTCTGGGTTACCTGCTTCATGCGTTTTTTTGTGCCTTCTGTCCCTCCTCGTATTCAATCCTCAATGTACTACTTCAGTCTAAAGAGGTATCATTGTTGGGCCCAAACTAGCTTATGACTTAGTGGGACTGACAGAAACAAATTCACGGTGGGCAACCTTGGCCATATAGTCACCTGATGTCCCATCACCAGACACTCCCTGTCTCTCACCTCCCAGCAGCACACCAGAAGTTTAAAAAATGGTATATAGTTCTCTGCTGTAGACATCACAGCCTGACTCCAGAACCCTTGGGCTTTATGTTGTGATTCTCCTATGGGAGTTTACCATAAACTGCTCATGGCATTTGTCCCCCATCTTCCTCCCTCAATATGCCTCTAGAATCACAGGTTCTGCCAGGTTGGATGGTCCAAGTTACAAGCCTGAATGTGTCGTTGCTTGGACTTGCTACAGAGTCTTTTCCTACTCTAGACCACTTAAAACGTGCAGTCCTCCAATGCCCCTGAGTACATGAGTCTGGACAGTATTCCCAGATGCGAGATGTGCTGCTTCCAGAACCCAGGGGCAGATGTGATAAAGGAAGGTGCCCAAATACATCCAGGCAGGAGGTTTTGGCAGGGCAGTACAAGAATAGAAAGGAGAGGCAAGAGTGTCAAGAGGATTTGTAAGGAGGTGATTATAAAGATGGAACAAAGAACATAGGAGGGCAGTGGAGGGAGAGAGAGGTTGATGGATGTGAGAAGGTGTGTTGTGGCTTAAAGTGGTGTTAAGAACTACTGTGGTTGGGTTACTGGAGCAAGTAGACCAAAAGAATAGGAGGTTGGAGTTTGACTTGGAAAAGCAGAAGGTGTGTGTGTGTGTGTGTGTGTGTGTGTGTATGTGTGTGTGTGCGTGCGTGTGCATGTGTGTGTGTGATGACAATATGACAGTAGGTAGGTGCAATGGAGCGGAGAAAGATTCACTCGAAGCCAGAAAATGGAGAGGCCAATTCCCTCCTCTGTTTTGGTCGTTGTTAGTGTCACTGTGGCATGTGTTTTTACAACCACACTTCAAGTTCTTATGTTTGGCACCTGACACAGTGCTGGCCCATTGTAGGGACTCAATACGTACACAAGAAGAACAGCTTTAAGACCTCATGTTACATATACAAGGAAAAATGTGAGGTTCCCTCCAGACCAAAGACCTAAGGCTGTTTAAACCAAGCATACAGTGCTGAGTTTACCTGTTAGCGGATGTGGGGTTGCGATGATGTTTGATACTGCATTTGGCGCAGTGCCTGGTGAACAGGAGACAGGACCAGAACACAGAATCAGTACAGAGGTTCTGTTAGGTATTATTTCCAAACCTATTTCCTTCCTTGTGTACAATTGTCTGGTTCATTATTTAAAATTTTTTTTGTTAATTTATTTTTTATTTGAGAGAGAGAGAGAGAGAGAGAGACAGAGCATGAGTGGGGGAGAGGGGCAGAGGGAAGAAGAGAGAGACTCTCAAGCAGGCTCCATGCTCAGCACCAAACCCGATGTGGGGCTTGATCCCACAATCCTGGGATTGTGACCTGAGCCCAAATCAATAGTCAGATGCTCAACCAACTGAGCCACCCAGGCACCCCTGTCTGGTTCATTATTTTTAATGTCAAGGAGAGCCTGCTTAGGTACTTTTTTCCCTTATGTTACAAACTTGTGTTACTTTTTCTTTTTTCTAAAGAAAATTGAGGATGACTTTAATTCTAGGGACACTAAGAAGCTTCTTCAGCTGTGGTGTGTTTCTGTTGGAGGGGGGCAGATTTTCCTTAAAGTTGTTGGCTAATGCTGAAAATTCCTTTCACTAATGTGGTGTCTTTCTTCCATTAAAGAAAAGGCTTAAAATGCAAACTCCTGGGTGAAAGATAAAATAATACCTTAAATACATATTCAGGTGCACACGACTGAGGCTAGAGTCTTTTCTGAGCCAAAGGGGAGGAGGGTCAGAAGACAATGATGGTGCAGGAGTGGAGAGAAATTGCTCTCAGGAGACAGAAAGGGGCAGGCGGGGTGCAGGAGGTGAGCTTTTTGTCCCATGCTGGTTCTGCCGCCTGTGAGCCTCTGGGTTGCAGGGTTTAGTGGGGGAATATCTGAAGTCATGCTAGTGTTCTCAGTAACATTTCGAGACTGGCAGAAATATTTATCTCCTTAATGTGGGCTGTGCCCTCTTTCTATCCCTCTTCTAGGATTTCATCTGGCTCGTCAAACTTACATTTCCTCACAAGTGTGGAAATTCTACGTCCGTCTAGTTTTCTTCTCTGTGTCCCAATCCAGTCTTTCAACTACTTCCTATCGCCCATGTATGCAGAAAGGAATCAGTTTACACAGGGACTAAGCAGTGATCAAATTAAAATGCCCCAATGTTTAGGGGTGCCTGGGTGGCTCAGTCAGTTGAGCGTCCGACTTCGTCTCAGGTTATGATCTCACAGCTCGTGAGTTTGAGCCCCGCGTCGGGCTCTGTGCTGACAGCTCCGAGCCTGGAGCCTGCTTTGGATTCTGTTCCTCTTTCTCTGCCCCAACCCACTCGCATTCTGTCTCTGTCTCTGTCTCTCTCAAAAATAAGTAAACATTAAAAAAAAGGCCTCGATGTTTAGAAAAGCTGAATTCTGAGCTTTAAAACAAGTAGAATCTTTTTAGAAACTTTCCAAGCTGAAGTCAACTGAGATTCTGAAGATCTGAGTCTTATTTCTAGTTAGACCATTAAATAGCTGTATGACCTTGGATAAGCAATTTTACCTTTTTGGGGGCCTCAGTTTCCTCACCAAACAGGAGAACGACTCCATGAATGCAACTAATGTATGTAAAAATGCTTGGTGAGCTCTAAAAAAAGTCATAAGGTTGCTAGATGGCATTTCTTTTTTTTTATTTTTATTTTTTTTAATGTTTATTTATTTTTGAGACAGAGAGAGACAGAGCATGAGCAGGGGAGGCGCAGAAAAAGAGGGAGACACAGAATCCGAAATAGGCTCCAGGCTCTGAGCTGTCAGCATAGAGCCCGACGCGGGGCTCGAACTCACGAACCGTGAGATCATGTCCTGAGCCGAAGTCAGACGCTTAACCGACCGAGCCACCCAGGTGCCCCAGCTAGATGGCATTTCTAATGTTGCCATCTGACTCTTGGTAAATATCTCACGGTTCACAATTGCTCGGGGAATTTGGTCTGGCTTTGGTGTCTTTGTTCACTTGGTTTTTGCACCTGTTTTAGGTGGTTGAAGGCAATATTAGAATCACTGATGAGAGCTGTGTGTGTGTGTGTGTGTGTGTGTGTGTGTGTGTTTCTGGCCAAACTATTCTTCTGAAAGCTAATTCCGAGGCTTGAAAGTTAGGCTGAGTCTGATTTCCACTCCACTTTTCTCTCCCAGAAGTGGTGTTGATGTTTCTGGCTTTTTACTTCTCTTCTCCTTTGAGACCTCTTCAGTTTGAGAACTCATTTAATGCTCCCTTCTCCAGCTGGGAGTGTCCCCGAGTTCCGTTTTTCCTCCAAGATCTGTAAGGAGACTGCTTGCTCATTCCTGAATATTTTTTTCCTTGTATTTTCAGGATCGAGCACACTACTTGACTTCCATTCTGTAGTTGTCTTTTCTTTTTTTTTTTTTTGGTCTACTTTCTGAACATCGCTGCTGCATCAAGAATCCCCTCTGCCTTTAGTAAGATCATGAATGTTGGGCACTGTGGTTCTTCCAGTGCATGTTATTTATAACCCAACTCCTCTACTGTAGCTCAGGCACCCTTGATGCTTTGAAGACTTAAGAGTTACCCTTTCCCCTTTCTTTCCATTTTTCACCCAATGGCTCTGGCTTGACCAAGGAGTCTGGCAGCAGGCATAGGATCAGACCAATCTGTGTTTTGGATGGCTTGAATTTATCTACTAACCTTGGAGTCACAGAAGTGAATTTTCATCCCCATCTGCCTTCTATTTTCTGTGGGACGTCAGGGGGTTTGGTTCACATCTCTGAGTCTGCTGATTCCTTATCTGTACAATGGGTATAATAATTTCTTGCCTGCTTCAGTTATGAGGAGGAAATGAAATAAGCTTTGTGATCTGTAAAGTACTCTATACATGTAAGTGACCTTTGTCATGATTATTCTTTTAAAAATTTTATTTATTTATTTTTAGAGAGAGAGAGGGAGACAGAGAGAGCAGGGGAGGACAGGGAGAGAGGAGAGAGAATCCTAACCAGGCTCTGCACTGTCAGGGAGAGCCCGATGCAGGGCTTGACATAACAAACTGCGTGATCACGACCTGAGACCAAACCAAGAGTCTGATGCTTAACTGACTGAGCCACCCGGGTGTCCCCTTTGTCATGGTTATCATCTTTGTGGCTGATTTTCTAGGAGTTTACCATCCATAGTATCCGTGCTGGGGCTCTGAGACTTGCTGGCTCGCTGGCAGCAGGAAGGGGTACGTGGGAATGGTGGAGAGTGGGCACAGTGACAGAATGGGGCTGCGGTACCTGAGGTTCCAAAGGATGTGAGTGAGTGTGTTCATGAATATGACTCGGACACGAGGTCCCATCTGTAGTCCCAAGATAAGGGCATCCTTAGCAACACCTTTTCTAATCTTCCTCCTCCTGAGAGGAGCTGGTGGTCAGCTTCTCTTCCTATAGCACTGCCTACCCATGCCACTTAGCTGATTATGTCCTGGTAATCTGTGCTATTTCCTTTTTCAGTTTCTATATTCTTTCTCTCCTACCAAATTACAACTGTTTCAAAGCCTGGAGCCATGTGTGTGCATGTCTGTCATCCCATAGCGATAGCACATCACAGTGATTTATACACGGTAGGCACCCAAAATGTGTGGTATTTATGTGAAGCTGGGCCATGTTTTTCTTTGTTGAAGATTGGAGGGAAGAAAGTCTTCTGTTATTCTAGAAAATGTTTTATTTTTAACAAAGTCATAAATGAACATACATTAAAAAGTTGAAAAGTGGTACAGGCTTATAAAAACAGTAGTCCCTGCCAACCACACATTCTAATCTGTTCCCCAGAAATAACCACTTCTTAACTGCTTAACTGTTTTCCCTTCTCGGGCATTATCCTCCATATTTATAAGTATTTTATGTGTATACACTATCTCATGGTTTGTCAGTTTTGTACATTATCTACCAACTTTGAAAACTGGTAGGTGAAAACTTTTATCCCTCTTTCACTCCCCTCTTCTTATCCCATAATCCAATAGTTATATCTCAAATTTTGGTTAACTCTATTGTCAGTGTTCCAGTAATCTATTGCTGCGTGACAAATAATCATAAAACTCAGTGGCTTAAAACAACTACAGTAATTTTACTTTCTCCCACAGCTCTGGTCGGGAATTGGGAAGGGTTGACTTGCTGGTTCTTGCTCCATGTGTCTCATACAATCGCGGTCAGCCAGTGGATGGAGGTAGAATAGCAGGAGCTGGCCAAAATGTCCTATCGTTGGAATCATGCGATATGTAACCTTTTTAGATTGGCTTCTGTCACTTAGTAATATGCATGTAAGCTTCCCCCACATCTTTTCATGGCTTGACAGCTCCTTTATTTTTAGTGCTGAATAATATTCCGTTGTGTGGGTGGCCCACGGTTTATCCATTCACCTACTGAAGGGCATCTTGGTTGCTTCCAAGTTTTGGTGATTATAAATAAAGCTGCTATAAATATCTGTGTGCAGGTTTTTGTGTGAACATAAAATTTTCAGTTCTTTTGGGTAAATACAATGGAGTGTGATTGTTGGAATGTATAGTTGGAGTATGTTTCATTTTGAAAGAAGCCGCCAAATGACCTCCCAAAGTGGCTGTACTATTTTGCATTCTTACCAGCAACAAATAAATGAAAATTCCTATTGTTCCACATCCTTGCCTGTATTTGGTGTCATCAGTGTTCCAGATTTTGGCCATCATAATAGGTATGTAGTGGTATCTTCACTGTTGTTTTTATTTGCATTTCCCTGATGGCATATGAGAGAGAGCATTTTTTAATATGTCTTTGTCATCTGTATATCTCCTTTGATGAGGTGTCTGTTAAGGTCTTTGGCCCACTTATTTTATTTTTCATTTATTTTTTGGGGTAGAGTTTGGCCTACTTTTTAATCAGGTTCTTTGTTTTCTTGTTTTTTTTTTTTATTTTTTTTTATTTAAAAAAAATTTTTTTTTAACGTTTATTCATTTTTGAGACAGAGAGAGACAGAGCATGAACGGGGGAGGGTCAGAGAGAGGGAGACACAGAATCCGAAACAGGCTCCAGGCTCCGAGCTGTCAGCACAGAGCCCGACGCGGGGCTCGAACTCACGGACCGCGAGATCATGACCTGAGCCGAAGTCGGCCGCCCAACCAACTGAGCCACCCAGGTGCCCCTGTTTTCTTGTTTTTGAGTTTTAAGAGTTCTTTCTATATTTTAGATAACAATCTTTCATGAGATGTATCTTTGGCAAATATTTTCTCCCAGGTTATGGCTTATCTTCTCATTCACCTGATAGTGTCTCTCACAGAGCAGAATTTTAAAATTTTGATGGAGTCCAGTTCATCAATTATTTATTTCATAGCTCATGCATTTGGTGTTGAATCAAAAAATTAATTGCCATACCCAAGTTAATCTAAGTTTTTCCTATGTTATCTTCTGGGATTTTTATATTTTTTGCATTTTTACATTTAGGTCTCTGATCCACTTTGAGTTACGTTTTGTGAAGGGTATAAGGTCCGTGTGTAGCTTCATTTTTTTTTACATGGGGATGTCCTGTTGTTCCAGCACCATTTGTTGAAGAAACTATCTTTGTTGCCTTGGATTGCGTTTGTTCCTTTGTCAAAGATCAGTTAACTATATTTATATGGGTCTATTTTTGGGCTCTTTATTTTGTTCCATTGATCTATTTGCTTGTTCTTTCACCAATACCATACTTTCCTGATTATTGTAGCTTTTTAGTAAGTCTTGATTTCAGATAGTGTCGGACTTCTGACTTTGCTTTTCTCCTTCAATATTGTCTGTTCTGGGTCTTTTGGTTTTCTGTATAAATTTTAGAATGTTTTGGCATTCACAAATAGCTTGCAGGAATTTTGATTGAGATTTCACTGAATCTACAGATCAAGTTGGGAAGAATGGACATCCTGACAATATTGAGTCTTCCTATCATGAATATGAAACATTTTTACATTTATTTAGTTCTTTGATTTTATTCATTAGAGTTTTGTAGTTTTTTTCACATAGATCTTGTACATATTTTGTTAGAGTTATAGCATAGCTAACTATTTTATTTTGAAGGGTATAACGTAAATGGTGTTCTATTTTCAAATGCAAATTCCACTTATTTATTGCTGCTTTATAGGAAAGTGATTAAATTTTGTATATTAATTTGTATCTGAAATCTTGCTATAATTGCTTATTCCAGTAGTTTTTTTTTCTGATTCTTTTGGATTTTCTACATAGACAGTAATGTCACCTGTGAACAAAGACAGTGTTATTTCTTCCTTCTCAATCTTTATACCTTTTATTTCTTTTTCTTGTCTTATTGTATTAGCTAAGACTTCCAGTACAGTGTTGAAAAGAAGTGATAAGAGGAGACATCCTTGCCTTGTTCCTGATCTTAGTGGGAAAGCTTCTAGTTTCTCGCCATTAAGTATGTTAGCTGCCGGTTTTTTTGTAGGAGTTCTTTATCAAGTAGAGGAAGTTCTCCTCTATTTCTAGTTTACTGAGAGCCTTTTAAAAAATCATGAATGGGTGTTGGATTTTGCCAAATGCCTTTTTTGGGCATTTATTGATATTATCAAGTGATATTTATCTTTTAGTCTGTTAATGTAATGGATTACATTAATTGATTTTCAATTGAACCAGCCTTGCATCCATGGGATAAATTCCACTTGGTTATAGAGTATAATTCTCATATATATTGTTGAATTCAGTTTACTAATATTTTGTTTAGGATTTTTGCTTATATTTTCATGAGAGATATTGATCTGTGGTCTTCTTTTCTTCTAATGTCTTTGTCTGGTTTTGGTATTAGGATAATGCTGGCATCGTAGAATACGTTAGGAAGGATTCCCTATGCTTCTATCCTCTAAAAGAGACTGTGGAGAATTGATATAACTTCTTCCTTAAATGTTTGGTGGAATTCACCAGTGAACCCATCTGGGGCTGGTTCTTTCTATTTTTGAAGATTTTTAATTATTGATTCAGTTTTTAAAATAGATATAAGCCTATTCAGACAGCTTACTTCTTCTTTCAAGGGTTTTGGCAGATTGTGTCTTTCAAGAAAGTGGCCTATTTCATCTTGGTTATCAAATCTGTGGGCACAGAGTTGTTCATATTATTCTTTTATTATCTTTTTAATATTCATGGGATCTGTAGTAATGTCCCTGGTTTCATTCTAATGTTAGCTATTTGTGTCCTCTCTCTTTTTCTTAATTAGCCAGAATAGAGGCTTATCAATTTTACTGATCTTTTCTAAGAAGTAGCTCTTGATTTTGATTTTGTTGATTTTCTTTATTGGCTTCTTCTTTTCCATTTCATTGATTCCTGCTCTTCTTTTTATTGTTTACTTCTGCTTAATTTGAATTTACTTTTGGTTTTTCTTTTTAAGTAATTCTACACAAGACACAGGACTCAAACTCATGACCCTGAGATCAACAGTTGCATGCTCTACAAACTGAGCCAGCCAGGTGCCCCTAAATTTCTCCCCTCTTTTTCTAGTTTCCTAAGGTGGAAGTTTAGGTGACTGACTTTAGATCTTTCTTCTTTTCTAATATATACATTCAGTGCTATGAATTTCCCTCAAGTACTGTTTTCACTTTACCCGACAAATTTGGTAAGTTGTGTTTTTACTTTCATTTAGTTAAAATATTTAAAAATTTAATTCATGTGTAATTTAGAAGTATGTTGTTTACTCTTCAAGTATTTTGGGATATTCCATCTATTTTTCTGCTATTTATTTCTGGTTTAATTCCATTGTGGCTTGAGAGCAGACTTTGTGTAATTTCTTTATGCTTAAATTTGAGATGTGTTTTATGGCCCAGAATGTGGTTTACCTTGGTAAATGGTCCATGTGGCCTTGAGAAGAATGTGTGTTCTGATGTTGTTAGATGAAGTAGACTGTAGATGTCCATTGTATTAGTTGATTGATGGTGTTGAGTCCAGTTTTGTCCTTACTGATTTTTGACCTGCTGGACCTTTCCATTTCTGAGAGAGGGATGTTGAACTCCAACTATAGTAAGTGGATTTATATATTTATACTTGCAGTTCTACCAATTTTTGCCTCATGTATTTTGATGCTCTGTTGTTAGGCACATACATATTAAGGCACATATTCATTAAGGCACATACACATTAAGGATTATCATTATATAATGCTCTTCTTTAACCCTGATATCTTTCCTTGCTCTGAAGTCTTCTTTGTCTGGAATTACTCTAGATTAAAAAAAAATTTTTTTTAATGTGTATTTTTTTCTGAGACAGAGAGAGACAGAGCATGAGTGGGGGAGGGCCAGAGGGAAAGAGAGACACAGAATCCGAAGCGGGCTCCAGGCTCTGAGCTGTCAGTACAGAGCCTGACGCGGGACCCGAACTCACAAACTGTGAGATCATGACCTGAGCTGAAGTCGGTTGCTCAACCGACTGAGCCACCCAGGCGCCCCTAGATTTTTTTTGGTAAGTATAAGTATGGTGTATTTTTTTCCCATACATTTACTTTTTTTTTTTTTAATGAAGAAGGTTCTTAAGCCCCAGGGGATGTGAGAGCTCTAAGAACTAGGAGTACACCTGGCTCCCTAAATTAATGAGTGGAGAAAGGCCTCCTGGTAACCAGAATGTCTGCACTCAACTGTTAGATGAGTGAGAAATAAACTTTTTTTTTAATATGAAATTTATTGTCACATTGGTTTCCATACAACACCCAGTGCTCATCCCAACAGGTGCCCTCCTCAATACCCATCACCCACCCTCCCCGCCCTGCCACCCCCCCCCCCATCAACCCTCAGCTTGTTCTCAGTTTTTAAGAGTCTCTTACGGTTTGGCTCCCTCCCTCTCTAACTTTTTTTTTCTTCCCCTCCCCCATGGTCTTCTGTTAAGTTTCTCAGGATCCATATAAGAGTGAAAACATGGTATCTGTCTTTCTCTGTATGACTTATTTAACTTAGCATAACACTCTCCAGTTCCATCCATGTTGCCACAAAATGCCATATTTCATTCTTTCTCATTGCCACGTAGTATTCCTTTGTGTATATAAATCACAATTTCTTTACCCATAGAATAGAGATTCTAGAATTGGACCCACAAAAGTATGGCCAACTAATCTTTGACAAAGCAGGAAAGAATATCCAATGGAAAAAAAGATAGTCTCTTTAACAAATGATGCTGGGAGAACTGGACAGCAACATGCAGAAGGATGAAACTAGACCACTTTCTTACACCATTCACAAAAATAAACTCAAAATGAATAAAGGACCTGAATGTGAGACAGGAAACCATCAAAACCCTAGAGGAGAAAGCAGGAAAAAACCTCTCTGACCTCAGCTGCAGCAGTTTCTTACTTGACACATCGCCAAAGGCAAGGGAATTAAAAGCAAAAATGAACTATTGGGACCTCATGAAGATAAAAATCTTCTGCACTGCCAAGGAAACAATCAACACAACTAAAAGGCAACCAACGGAATGGGAAAAGATATTTGCAAATTGACATATCGGACAAAGGGCTAGTGTCCAAAATCTATAAAGAGCTCACCAAACTCCACACTGGAAAAACAAATAATCCAGTGAAGAAATGGGCAGAGAACATGAATAGACACTTCTCTAAAGAAGACATCCAGATGGCCAACAAGCACATGAAAAGATGCTCAACGTCGCTCCTCATCAGGGAAATACAAATCAAAACCACACTCAGATATCACCTCACGCCAGTCAGAGTGGCTAAAATGAACAAATCAGGAGACTATAGATGCTGGTGAGGAGGTGGAGAAACGGGAACCCTCTTGCACTGTTGGTGGGAATGCAAACTGGTGCAGCCACTCTGGAAAACAGTGTGGAGGTTCCTCAAAAAATTAAAAATAGACCTACCCTATGACCCAGCAATAGCACTTCTAGGAATTTACCCAAGGGATACAGGAGTGCTGATGCATAGGGGCACTTGGACCCCAATATTTATAGCAGCACTTTCAACAATAGCCAAATTATGGAAAGAGCCTAAATGTCCATCAACTGATGAATGGATAGAGAAATAAACTTTTAATTCATTATGTCACTGACATTTTGAAGTTTATTACTAGTTAGCATTACCTAAATAATGAATTTATCATTCATTGCTAATATTGCTTATTTACCTATTATCCTTTGTGTGTGTTTGTTGATCAACCATGTCAGAGATTTGTCTATTTTATTAATATTTTTTTAAAAAATCTGTGTTTGGTACTATTCTCTACCATTTCCTTGTTTCCTACTTCATTAATCTCAATTAATTACTGCCACCAATATTTCTTTCTGTCCATTTGGGTTTAGTCTTTTGTTCTTTTCATAAGTTCTTAAAGTGCTTGGGAAGATCATAATTCTTAACATTTGTTATATTTTAATATATACATTCAGACCTATAAATCATCCTTTAAGTATGAATTTAGTTGCATTTTATGAGTAATTATAATTATTTAATAATGTTCATTGATTTTTAAAGCCATGAATTATTCATATATGTGTTTTATTATATTCTAATATATGAGCTTTGGAGGCCCAGTTTCATTATTGCTTTATGTTTGTACTATTTTATTTATTTTATTTTATTTTATTTTATTTTATTTTATTTTATGTTATTTTATTTTTAATGTTTATTTATTTTTGAGACAGAGAGAGACAGAGCATGAGCGGGGGAGGGGCAGAGAGAGAGGGAGACACAGAATCGGAAGCAGGCTCCAGGCTCTGAGCCATCAGCCAAGAGCCCGACTCGGGGCTCGAATTCAAGGACCGCGAGATTGTGACCCGAGCTGAAGTCGGACGCTTAACCGACTGAGCCACCCAGGCGCCCCATGTTTGTACTATTTTATATTATGAGAAAGCCTATCTGTTTACTTTTTTCCCTCTAGGGTATTCATTGTTTTTTTATTATTTTATTTTATTGAGGTATAATTGACATACAATATTATATTACTTTTAGGTCTACGACATGGTGATTTGATATTTGTATGCATTGCAAATGATCACTGCAGTAAGTCTGGACACCATCTGTCACCATGCAAAGTTAATACAATATTAGTGACTCTATTTACCATGATGTAAATTACATCCCCATGATGTATTTATTTTATAACTGGAAGGTTTTTTTGATCCCCTTCACCCATTTCCCACTCCTCCAACCTCCCTCCGCTCTGTCAACTACCAATCTGTTTTTTGTATCTGTGAATCTGGATTTTGTTTTGTTTTTTATATTTGACATATAAGTGGAATTATGCAGTATTTGTCTTTCTGATTTATTTTACTTAGCATAATACCCTCAAGGTACATCCATGTTGTCACAAATGGCAAGATTTCATTCCTTTTTATGGTCAAGTCGTATTTCATTGCATATGTATACTACACATTCTGTATCCATTCATCCATTGATAGACGCTTCGGTGGCTTCTATATCTTGGCTATTGTGAATAATGCAGCAATGAATTTAGAAGTTCATATGCATATTTTCAAATTAGTGTTTTTTCCTTCAAAAAGATAGATACCCAGTAATGGAATTGCTGGATCACATAGTGATTCTGTTTATAATTTTTTGAGGAACTTCCATATTGTTTTCCACAGTGGATGCTCCAATTTACATCCCCACCAACAGTGCACAAAAGGGTTGCTTTTTCTCCACATCCTTGTCAACACTTGTTATTTATTGCCTTTTTGATAGTAGTCATTCTAACATGTGTGATTTGATGTCTCAGTGTGGTTTTGATTTGCATTTCCATGATGAGTAATGATGTTGAACATCTTTTCATGTGTCTGTTGGCCATCTGTATGTATTTTTTGCAAAAAGGTCTATTCAGATTCTCTGCCCATTTTTTTAAATTGGATTATTTATTTGCCTTTTTTGTTATTGACTTGTATGAGTTCTTTATTTTGAATATTAACCTTTTGTCAGATAAGTGATTTGCAAATATCTTCTATTCAGTAGGTTGCCTTTCATTTTATTGCTGGCTTCCTTTGCTGTGAAGAAGCTTTTTAGTTCGATGTAGTCTCATTTATTTATTTTTGCTCTTTTGCCCTTGCCTTTGGAGTCAGATAAAAAAAAAAAAAAACATTGCTAAGACAGATGCCAAGGAGCTTAACTACCTATGTTTTCTTCTAGGAGTTTTATGATTTTGGGTCTTATATTCAAGTCTTTATTCCATTTCAAATTAATTTTTGTATATGGTGAAATAGTGGCCCAGTTTCATTCTTCTGCATGTAGCTTTCCAGTTTTCTCAGTACCATTTATTGAGGAGATTGTTTATTTCTCTGTTGTATATTCTTGCCTCCATTGTTATAAATTAATTGATCATATATGTGTGGGTTTTTCTGGGCTCTCTATTCTGTTCCATTGATTCTGTTTTTATGCTAATACCATAATGTTTTGATTACTACAGTTTTGTAACATTTGAGACCAGGGAGCATGATAGCTCTAGCTTTGTTGTTCTTTCTCAAGATTCTTTGGCTATTCAGAGTCTTTTGTGGTTCCAAACAGATTTTAGAATTATTTTTTCTAGTTATGTGAGAAGTGCAATTGGAACTTTGATAGGGATTGCAGTGAATCTGTAGATTACTTTTGGGTAGTATGGACATTTAAACAATATATTAAGTCTTCCAATTCTTGACCATGGAATATATTCCTATTTGTGTTTTCTTTAATTTCTCTCATCAATGTCTTCCAGTTTTCAGTGTACAAGTGTTTCATCTCCTTGGCTATATTTATCCCCAAATATTTTATTCTTTTTGATGTGATTGTAAATTGGATTGTTTTTTTTTTAATTTCTCTTTCTGATAGTTCATTAACAAATAGAAAAGCAACAGATTTTTGTATATTAATTTTGTATCCTTAACTTTATTTTATTTATTTATTTATCTACTACCTTTACTACATATTTGCCTTTTCCATTGAGATTTTTACTTTTGTATGTTTTCTTGTTATTAATTAGTGCCATTTCTTTTCAGTCTGAAGAAGTCTCTTTAACATTTCTTATAAGGCTGGATTAGTGGTGGTGTACTCCTTTAGCTGTTGTTTGTCTAGAAAACTCTTTATCTGTCTTTCAATTCTGAATGATTACCTTGTTGGGCAGAATATTCTTGGCTGGACTTTTTTTTCCTTTCAAAACTTTGAATATGTCATGCTACTCCCTTCTGGCCTGCAGAGTCTCTGCTGAGAAATCTGCTGATAGCTTTATGGGGTTTCCCTTGTACATAACACTTTGCTTTCTCTTGCTCCTTTTAAGATTCTCTCTTGATCCTTAACTTTTGACATTTTAACTATAATTGTGTCTTGATATGGATCTCTTTAGTTTCATCTTACTTGGAACTCTCTGAGCTTTCTAGACCTGGATGTCTTTTTCTTTCCTGTGGTAAGGACATTTTCAGCCATTATTTCTTCTTTATTTGTGTCTTTATTTCTTCTTCACTCCTGATGGGTAACTTCATAGAGTATGGAATTCTAGGTTGGTGGTTTTTCTCTCTCAACACTTTAAATATTTCACACCACTCTTTTCTTGTTTGCATGATTTCTGAGAAGCCAGATGTAATTAAATGTAATTCTTTTCTTCTCTGTAGGTGAGGTATTTTTTTCATTTGGCTTTTTTCAGGATTTTTTCTTTAGCTTTGAATTTTTGTAGTTTGAATATGATATGCTTTCATATAAGTTGTTTGTTTGTTTTTGAACTTAACATGCTTGTTATTCTCTGAACTTCCTGGATTTGTGGGTTGACAACTGACATTAATTTGGGGGTAATTCTCAGGCATTATTGTTTCTAATATTTTTTCTGTTCCTTTATCACTTCTCCTTCTGGTATTACCCCTACGTGTACATTTTACATTTTGTAGTTAATCCACAATTCTTGGATACTCTGTTTTCTTTTTTTATTTTTTTTTCCCTTTGCTTTTCAGTTTTGGCAGTTTCTCAAGCTCAGAAATTCTTTCCTTAGCTGTTTCTACTCTACTAATAAGCCCATCAAAGGCATTCTTCATTTCTGTTAAAGTGTTTTTTTTCCGTCTAGTATTTCTTTTTGTTTTTTTTCTTAGAACTTATATCTCTCTGCTTACATTGCCCATCTGTTCTTGCATGCTGCCTATTTTATTCATTAGAGCCCTTAGCATATTAATAATAGTGGTTTTACTGTGATAATTCCAATATCCCTGCCATACCCAAGTCTGGTTTGATGCTTGCTCTATCTCTTGAAACTGTTCTTTTTGCCTTTTAGTATGTCTTATAATTTTTTCTTGATAGCTGGACATGATGAACTATGTAAAAGGAACTTCAGTAAATAGACCTTTAGTAATGTGGTGGTGAGATGTGGGGAAGGGAAGTATTTTATACTCTTTTGATTAGGTCTCAGTCTTTTAGTGAGCCTGTGCCTCTAGACTGTGAACTTCCTAAGTGCTTCTCTCTTCACTCCCTTAGGTGGGACAGGATGGCTGTCCTGTGAGTCACAGTTGGATATTTTTCTTATCCCAGGTAGTTAGGTTTTTATAAAATTCCAGAAGGTTAGGCTTTTGGTAGAAATGTTTCTCTTCTGGGAAGACCTTTTTAAGAGAAGAATTCTCTGGTCTATTTCAGAATGGTTCCCTTTTCCCTCCCACTTCCAGAAACACAAGGGGATTTTTCTCTGATATTCACTGGAGGACCTGGTAGAGCTCCTGGAGATAAAGTTTACATAAGTGTGGAGTTCCTAGGATGCCTATGTTGCCCTGGAGTTCTTATATCTTAGATTTGTCCACACTGAGACTCCAGCAACCTGTCAGTACAGTTCAGAGTTTCCTACCGCAGTACCTGCTTCCCAAGGAGGTTCTTTTTGTGGATTTCTGCTCCATAAAAACAGCATTGCATGAAAGTTGTGGTTAATTCATATCTTTGCCAACACTTGTTGTTGACAGTCTTTTTAACCTTTGTTGAATTGTAGGAATTCTTCATTTTGGATACAAGCTCTTTTTCAGTTATGCTTTGTCAGTATTTTTTCCCAATTCATGGCTTGCCTATTAATTTTCCTAATGACTTTTTTTTTGTGAACAAAAGTTTTTAATTTAATGAAGCCTAATCTGTCACTTTTTTCTTTTTATGAATATTGCTTTCTATGTCCTAAGAAATCTCTGCCTAACTCCAGTTTGCAAAGATATAATCTTTTTTTTTATTTCTAAAATCTTTACAATTTTATATAAACTTTTTATATTTTGGTTTCTTATCCATATTGAATCATTCTTTTTTTTTTTTTTTTGTATAGTATGAGGTTGGGGATTAAGGTTCTTTTAAAAATCTTACATAGATATATAGTTCTAGTACCATGTGTTGAAAAGAACTTTCCTTTCCAATTGAATTGCTTTGGCAATTTTGTTTTGAGAGAGAGACAGAGACAGAAAGAGAGAGAACATGAGCAGGGGAGGGGCAGGGAGAGAGAGAGAGAGAGAGAGAGAGAGAGAGAGAGAGAGAGAATCCCAAGCAGGCCTCATGCTGAGCATGAAGCCCGACACTCAGTGTGCAGCCAGATGTGGGGCTCAAGCTCATGACTGTGAGGTCATGACCTGAGCAGAAAGCAAGAGTCAGACATTTAACCAACTGAACCACCCAGGCGCCCAACTTTGGCAAATTTATCAAAAGTCAGTTGACTATATAAGCATGGGTCAGTTTCTGCACTTTCTTCCCCCTTTTCCATGGACCTATTTATCTATTCTTATGTCAATATCTTATTGTCTTGATTTCTCTAGCTTTATGATAGGTCTTGAAGTCAGGTAGAATAAGTCCTCCAAATTGTGAGTTTTTAAAAACTATTTTTGTTTTGAGCAATCCGCAGCCCTGACACTTCCATATAAATTTTGGAATCAGCTTGTCAATTTCAAAATAATAACAATAATAATTATTATTCGGATTGTATTGCACTGAATAGGTAGATCAATCTGGGGAGAATTGACATAATTCAGTTTATCTTGGTAATGTTTTTTAGCCTCTTATAGACAACATATAGTTGAATCATGCTTTCTTATCTAGTCTAAAAAACCTATTTCTTTTAATCATTGTATTTACTTAATCCACATTTAAAGTAATTATTGATATGTTTGGATATACATCTCTTATTTCATTTGTTTTCTATTTGTCTGATATGATTTTTGTCCCTCAGTTTCTACTTTCTTTCCATTTTTAAGAGTTGACTTAATAGGTTTTAATATGCCATTTTAATTCCTTTAAGTTATATGTCTGTATATTTTTAGCAGTTGCTCTAGGGATTATGATGCACAATTTAAATTTATCTCAGTCAGCTTACAATTAATACTGTACTACTTTACTTCATAAAATATAGGAAACTTGTGGGGCATCTGGGTAGCTCAGTCAGTTAAGCTTCCGACTTCAGCTCAGGTCATGATCTCATGGTTTGTGAGCCTGAGCCCCATGTCGGGCTCTGCACTGATAGTGCGGAGTGTGCTTGTGATTCTCTCTCTCTCTCTCTCTCTCTCTCTCTCTCTCTCTCTTTCTCTGCCCTCCCCTGCTTGCATGTGCTCTCTCTCTCTCTGAAAATAAAGAAATAAACTTTAAAAAATACAGGAAACCTGTGAGAGTATAGACCACTTATCTCTCTCTCTCTCTCTTTTTTTTTGCTATTAGTTTCATGTATTTTCACTTATGTGTACTATAAGCCCTACAATATAGTTTTATAATATAGATTTTAAATACTTCTATATCTTTAAAACAAAGTGAAGAAGAGAGAAAGTATAGTAATCTGCCTTTACCTGCATATTTGCAGTTTCTGATAACTGGTAATTTAGGGTCCATCTAGTGCCTGAGAAACTCCTCCTTAGCCCAAATAACTTTATTTTGCATTTCTTCTAGTGAAGTTGCAATTCTCTGTTTTCATTTATCTGAAAATGACTTAATTTCACCTTCCTTTTTGAAGTAAATAGAAATCTGACTTGAATGGGTTTTTTTCTTTTAACACTTTAAAGACACTCTTTCATGGTTTCTGTACCTAGTTTTTCTTTTTTTCTTTTTTTTTAATGTTTACTTTTGAAACAGAGAGAGAGAGAGAGAGCGAGCATGAGCTGGAGAGGGGTAGAGAGAGAGGGAGACACAGAATCTGAAGTAGGTTCCAGGCTCTGAGCTGTCAGCACAGAGCCAGATGTGGGGCTCAAACCCATGAACCAGGAGATCATGACCTAAGATGAAGTCAAAAGTTTAACCGACTGAGCCATCCAGGCGCCCTCTTAATTTTTCTGATCAGAGGTCTTCTGTCACTTATTTTGTTGTTCTTCAGTCTATATGTAATATGTTGTTTTTCTTTGGCAGCTTTTGAGGTTTTATTTTTGGCTCTCTACAGTTTGATCAAAATGTACATAGGTGTGGTTTTTCTTGGTATTTATCTTGCTTGCAACTTTCTGAGCTTCAGCCATTGTTTCTTCAAACATTATTATTTTAAAAAAATTATTTTAAGTGTTTATTAATTTTGAGAGAGAAAGAAAGAGAGAACATGAGCTGGGGAGGAGCAGAGAGGGAGAGAGGGAGAGAGAGAATCCCAAGCAGGCTCCATGCTGTCAGCACAGAGCCTGACACAGGGTTTAGTCTCACAAACCATCAGCTCATGACCTGAGCCAAAACCAAGAGCCAGACACTTAACTGACTGAACCACCAGGCACCCCTTCAAAAGTTATTTATGTCCTATTCTTTCTTCAGTGTTTGGCAGTTATGTTAGATTATTTCATGTGCAACCATGAGACTCTGAGCTTCTGTTTTTCTTTAATCTTTTATGTCTCTCTATTTTGGATTGAATGAGTTACTGGCAATCAGTCTTACAGTTCATGGACTCTTTCTTCTGCATCTCCAATTTTTTTCTTAAGCCCATCTAGTGAATTTAAAAATTTTTCATATTTCAGTTCTAGACTTTTTATTTTTTACAGTTTCAATTTCTTTGCTGAGAGCCTGCTTCATTTCATTCATTATATCTATGTTTTTATGTAAGTCACTGGATATATTTATAATGAAATATACTAATTCCAACATCTGTGTTTCGAATTAGTTTCTATGAATTCCTTTTTCATCCCCTTGATTATGCATCACATAGTTTTGTTTTGTTTTTTGTTTTTTTAAATTTTTTTTTAATGTTTATTTATTTTTGAGACAGAGAGAGACAGAGCATGAACAGGGGAGGAGCAGAGAGAGAGGGAAACACAGAATCGGAAGCAGGCTCCAGGCTCTGAGCCATCAGCCCAGAGCCCGACGTGGGGCTCAAACTCACGGACTGCGAGATTGTGACCTGAGCTGAAGTCGGACGCTTAACCGACTAAGCCACCCAGGTGCCCCTTTTTGTTGTTGTTGTTTTTAATTTAATACCTTTTGATTGTATGTAGGACATTGTGAACGGTAATTTTTTCAGACTCTGGATTCAGTTTTGTCATCCAAAAAGTGTCGATTTTGTTCTTGAAATACGTTAACTTACTGGGACTTGGGCTCCAAAACTCTGTCTCCCCTGAGGTGGGCAATGGCTGAAATTTCCCCTAACTTATTATCGCTCAGGTTTTTCTTTGGTCTCCCAGAGTCTCCCTCATGAAACGATAGTACAGTAGTCAACAGAGGATTTGTGTAGAATGTAGACTCAGATTTTGGGGATCCCACCCTCTGTGGAGCCCTCTTTTCTGGGATTTCCCTTATATCTTTCCAACCTCTCTGGTAGCCTGAAGTCTGTCTCTAACATGTCAAGGCAGCAAGACCACAGCTTTGTGCCAGCCCACGCTGCACAGATAAGGGACTGCCCTCAGGCAAAAAGCCACAAACATGAAGTCTCACCCAGTGCAGCTCCCATCTTTCAAGGGTTAACTTCCCTCCAGTTTCTGTCTCCTTTCGGTCAATATCCAATCCTTTCAGAGTCAAAATTTTTTTGTCTTAATTTTATAATTGTCATTTGTAAGCAGGACATTTTGATCAAGCTGCTCTATTGGACCCAGACTGGAATCAGCCATAGCTCCCTACAGTACCTGGTACCCTGATTCCTATGACTTTCTGTGTTTTGAGGGGTGTTGAATTAGTTTGCTTCCTGTTGGGATCTCTCCCTGAAGGTATTCAGTTTTTACCTTATTCTTCTCTAAGTCATTAACCTTTCTTCATGTGTTTACTCTTCTCATGTACTGTGATTCAGGATTACAAACGTCTTTACATTTCATCCATGATGGATTTTTTTCCTTATTATTGTTAGAATTAACTTCTGGAAAGGAAATGGGGGTGGAAGTGACTTTATTCTGTGCTCTTGAAACCTAAAGTCTCTTGAGTTATTCTTAAGCATATTTAGGTTGTAAATTTTGGGGCTAGGATAGTGTCTCTTGCATTTTCTCAACACCATGGACTTATAAGAGATGCATTCACAAAATTCATGTTGAAATCCAGGTGCTTTGCGCACACAAAGCTCTCTGAAAAGTGTCCGTGTTTCTGGCTGTTTTGGCTCAGTTGCTGTCTAAGAAACAAACTTCAATATTCCTGTCTTCTCTGAACCACTGCTCTTGGCCTCCACTTACCCAGTTTTCTTCCAGGGCTATAGCTATACCCTGTGCCTTCTTAGTGATGTGTAGATCATATTGATAGAAAAGTGAAAATCTTTTCACAGGCAAAGCCGACAGGATGAATGCTGTCCATAGTTTCAGGAAAAGTATTGTCCCCCAAGCCTTTAAAAATGGTGTGTGTGTGTGTGTGTGTGTGTGTGTGTGTGTGTGTGTGTGTGTTGGAGGGGGGGGTAGTCTAAAGTTCAGTGTTAGAAAAATGTTTATTCCCATGGTTTTCTCCTAAGGTCTTCCTGAGAAAAATAATGTAAAAGAATCACGTCACATTTCCAGTGGCAGATCCGATCTGCCAGAGCCCTATTCATCTTGAAGATGAATCTAGGAATCTGGGTTCATGGCCACGCTATGCATTCTGTCTCAGAGTAACATCAGTGGGTCCTCCTCCTTAGCCACTAGCTTTCTCGTGGACTGATAAACTCCTCGGTGCCTAGAAACAGTGCAGCACACAGACATGCTCAGCCGCCCTGGAAATGTCTGTGTTTCTGTATAAAATCTCTGTCAATCCAAGGATGAAGGGTGTACGTGGGAACCTCCATTTTTAATTAGCCTTTAGGGCACAGCCTGCTCTCCCTGCACTGTCACAACAAAGGGAGATTTGTTTCTTTGGGAAATAGTATTAAGATGCAGAATTGAAATTGTATACATGTCATGTATGAAATGGCTTTTATCTACTTTTTCATCAGTGACAACTGATCTCCGGTTCTGGCTCAGCCATTTACCAGTTGTATAACCTTGGGAAAACTCAGGTCTCAGCTGAATTAATCTAGTTTCCTCCTTTATAAACTGTGGTGATCATGTTTTCCCTGACCACCTACCTCAGACACTTTGTGAGGCTTACAGGATAGCTTGAGCATGGAAAAATGTTATTAAAAATATAAAAATAAATTATTGAGGGGCACCTGGATGGCTCAGTCAGTTGTGTCCAACTTCAGCTCAGGTCACGTTCTCATAGTTCGTGGGTTCGAGCCCCGTGTTGGGCTCTATGCTGATAGCTGGGAGCCTGGATCCTGCTTTGGATTCTGTGTCTCCCTCTCTCTCTGCCCCTCACCTGCTTGTGCTCTCTCTTTCTCAAAAATGAATAAATAAACATTAAAAAATAAGTTATTGATATGACAGCTTAGAGAAGTTTTTCTTATGAGGAGGGATAAGTTAAAATTTTTTTTTTTTTTTAACATTTATTCACCTTTGAGAGACAAAGAGAGACAGAACGTGAGTGGAGGAGGGGCAGAGAGAGGGAGACACAGGATCCGAAGCAGACTCCAGGCTCCGAGCTGTCAGCACAGAGCCTGACACGGGGGTTGAACCATGAACCATGTGATCATGACCTGAGCCAAAGTCGGATGTTTAACCAACGGAGTCACCCAGGCACCCAGAGGAGGGATAAGTTAAAAAGGGAAACCTTGGTTGCCTTCTGAGAGAGTCAAATTCTGGAAGTAAAACCAGAATAGGACAATGGGGCACTGAGCCTGCAGAAGGCAGGCTGCCACTGTCACTGCCACACATCCCCTCCTTTCCTCAGCCCTCCCTGCCCCCAGGTGGAGACAGTAATCGACACTGGGCAGGACACCCCTCCTCCGTGCTGCTAGGCTGCCTCTGCTGCTGGGCCTTGTCAGAGGGCTGACAATCAGCTCCCTGCTGCTTTCTCATCTTTTAAAATCCAATTAAACATCTCTGGCCACAGCGTGACAATTGTCTGGGCTCCACACAGGAGAACTTCACCTGAGGTGGCATTAGGAAGCCAACAGAGAAAAGAAAAACTTCTTTATCCTGGAAAGATCAGGCCCACAGTTCCTGAAAGGGTAGAACTATCGTGAGGTCTGGACCCATGTTCAGACTGAGAAGTTGCCTGACTCAATTCCGAATTTCAAGATGTCAAAGGTCAGGGGCACCTGGATGGCTTAGTCGGTTAAGTGTCTGGCTCTTGGTTTCCACTCAGGTCGTGATCTCCCAGTTCATGGGTTCAAGCCCCGCGTCGGGCTCTGTGCTGCTAGCACAGAGCCTACTTGGGATCCTCTCTCCCTCTCTCTCTACCCCTCCCCATCTGTCTCTCTCAAAATAAATAAGTAAACTTAAAAAAAGATATCAAAGGTCAAGTAGCAGAGTTAACCTCATCCACATGGGTCCCTGTACCCAGAAGCGATCGGCTGCTTTCAGCATCAGCCATGGCATAAGGTATGTGTGAGAAATAGCAGGCTTGAGCAGGATGTCCCAGCAGGGAGGGATGCTGGAACCTTCGGATAGGCCAGGTCACAGGAGACTGTGAAGCTAGGAGTCAGTTGTACTGGACTGTAGGGCCTGGCCTCTAACAGGGTGGGAGGATTCTGCAATGGGCAAAGGTGTCCTACCCTGTGGAGTGCCATCTTGTAACATCTTGCCATTACCGATGCTTCCTGACTTTATCCAGCCCAGCTACTCACAGTGCATTGGCACGGTTTTTGCTGAATACCATGGTGGCTTCCCCCAGACACATAGGAGGATGGATGCTGCATCTGGAAGGGTCAAAGCTTCTTGTTCCTGGGGCGTCTGGGTGGCTCAGTCCATTAAGCATCCGACTTTGGCTCAGGTCATGATCTCACGGTTTGTGGGTTCAGGCCCCGCGTTGGGCTCTGTGCTGACAGCTCGGAGCCTGGAGCCTGCTTCAGATTCTGTGTCTCCCTCTCTCTCTCTGTTTCTCCCCTACTTGTGCTCTGTCTCGATCTCTCTCTAAAGGCCTGGAGCCTGCTTCAAAAGCTTCTTGTTCTGAAAGATGCGCTTTGTGGTCACCAGCCCAACCAAACTGGGAATCCGGACTCCGGTCCTCAATCTGCTACTAACCAACTGGACATGGGAGGAAGCTGTTCTTTTCTTGCGGCCTTGGCTTCCTTATTAATAAAATGACAGGGAAAGGGGGAGCTGGACCAGTGATCTCTGAAGCTCCTCTGGGCTTCGCTGTTGTGAGGAATAGTTTCAGCCGATGCCATGTTGCATGTCCAGAGAACTATTCTGTGGGGCCGAGTTTCTGAGGAGGTTTTAAAGATAAAGTAAGTGATTTTCATAGAATGAGAGCACTGATGTAATGTAGCCACCTTTAGTAGATGGGCATTCACCTCGTGGGGCGTTTTTCAGAAAGGGAAAGTGATTTGCCAGCAGCTACAATGCGTCAACAATGCTGCCTGGGTTCCATATCTCCCCCCATCCATGTCCCTCCCCGCTCTCGGCTGCGGAGCTCATGATGCAATGGGAGGGTCACCACACTTGCCCTAGTTGTGGAGACGGAGGGTAAAGGATGAATAAACCGTGGAGCGGTTGGGGAAGACTAAATGGCAGAAGAGAGCCTAGGCTGGAAACTGGCAGAGGAGGGAGATTTAACAAGGCAGGGAGAAGGGAGTGAGGCTTTCTGAGGAAACCAGAAGGCAAGGCTGGCTGGTGTGCCTGGGGCCGGGTGGGGGCAGTCAGGAGCAGGCCTGGTGAGAGCAGGAAGCCCAGGAAATGAGGAAGGGCTTGCACCCCCCATTGCCCCCAGGCGATGCCAATGCTCCTACACCTGCTGGGCCTTGAGACCCAAAGTGTGGCCTGGGACCTAGGAGCTTGCTCGTTGCCTGGGGGCTTGTTTGAAGCACAGCATCTCAGGCCCATCCCAGCCCTACTGAACCCAAATATTCATTTTAACACGACCCTAGAGAGATTCCTATGTACCTTAACGTTTGATATTTTATTATTTTTTAATTTTTCTTTTTAAATTATATTTTTAATTATAAATATAATTTAAAATAATATAAAATAATTATATTAATTATAATTTAATTTTTGAGAGAGAGAGAGAAAGAATGCAAACGGGGGAGGGGCAGAGAGGCTCTGAGCTGTCAGCACAGAGCCCAATGTGGGGCTCGAACCCACGAACCATGAGATCATGACCTGAGCCGAAGTCAGACACTTAACCGATTGAGCCACCCAGGCACCCTATGCACCTTAATGTTTGAAAAGTACTGTCATTTAGGACAATGGTTCTCAGTCATATTGATGACTGGCCCCCCCCCCCCCCCCCCCCCCCCCCCCCCGCCCAAGCCAGAATTTTCTGGGGATGGGACTTGGACTTTGGGGATTTTAAGAAGCTCTAATCTGTAGCCAGGGCTAAGAAATGCTGTTTCCATGGCTGTAAGGCAAGAAAGAAATGTTGGATTGGAGAATAGCACAGTGAAGGATTTAAGAAGGATCAGTTAGGCAGCAGTGTGAAGAATGAACTCAGGAAGCAGGCATCAGTGACGGCAAACCAAACACGCAAAACGAAGGGGAAGACAACTTCACCAGGTTGAGTCTTGGTGGTTGAGAAAATGGTTCTGCTCGAAGTTGCTGTGGGGAGTTGGTTTGGAGAGGATAATGAGTGCTTAGTTTGGTTTAAGACATTTCTGCTTAGATTGGATGCTGACTACGCCTGGCAGTATTAGGTGGTGTGGCATTGGAGCATAAGTTAAAGGGCAGGACTGGACAGCATGGATTTGTAACCCACGATCACAGAGAGGGGAGCCTGAGTCACACAAATGGTCCAAGGTGACCGGATAACAAAATAAAGCCTTTGTTGTGCACATGTTGGGATGGTAGGCTTGGGAGGAATTTTAGGCCAGATTTCTTTTTTTTTTTAAATTTTTTAATGTTTATTTATTTTTGAAAGAGAGAGAGACAGAGACAGAGAGAGAGAGAGAGCAGGAGTGGGGGAGGGACAGAGAAAGAGGGAGACACAGAATCTGAAGCAGGCTCCAGACTCTGAGCTGTCAGCACAGAGCCCAGCATGGGGCTTAAACCCACAAACCACGAGATCATGACCTGAGCTGAAGTCCAATGCTTTACTGACTAAGCCACCCAGGTGCCCTGAGGCCAGACTTCTATGTGTGAACCAAGTGTCCTGACCTCAGTGATAGGGCAAGGAATATCTTTCCAGCTGGACCTCAGCAACCCCCCTGCTAGGCTCAGGGAAGGACACTGCCTGGGGCCACCTTGCAGGGCCCATGGAGTTAGAGCCTAGCCTGTGTGAAGTTCCCCTGCCAACTCTGTGACTCAGCTACACACTTCCACAGTGATATTTTCAGAGTACAATTATGTGTAGCAGAACCTCTTTTCCATGGCTGACAGAGTTGCCCATCTGTGGAGTCGTTAAGCTCTGTGCTCTGAAAGCAGGGAGGAGGTACACAGCGGGAGCAGATCGGGACATGCTCAGATGCTGGAGGCCTGGGATTCGCGCCCTGCACCGGGGCTCCGGAGCCCTGGCCTCCCTCTCCCGGAGGGACTACAGGGAGCTGAGCAGGAGCACACAGGTCGTCTTGGCAGTAGGGTGCGAACCAGACTGCAAACACACACCGAGACAAAAGAAGCAGGCTCGGACCCTGGAGATAGGGCTCGACTCTAGGTCAGCTCTGCTCCCGTACCGCAATACCACCGGTAGGTAGGCTTGCCCATTTCTTCCTCAGTAAAATGAGGAGTTTTCTGTTCCTCACTGGGCTGCAGTGAGCAGACACAACAGTGCAGGCGAGCAATATAACAAACACACTGGCAGAGAAGGAGGACGAGGACCAAAGGCAATGGGGCTGCCCATTTCCATGATCGTTTGGGAGGTTTTCTATCTTTCCAAGGGCACCAAAAAGTAAGAACCAGCCCAGTGTGGTTCTGGCCCTGTGCTGGTCTACTCATTCTTCCTCCTTCAGCCCGAGACTCCCCAAGTTAGCCCTTAAAGTGGTCTCCACACCTCCACTCCATACCTGGTTCTGTGAGCACACTTGGCCTTTGCTAACTGTGAAGCTAGCAAAATGGCCTGTAGTGACCCGATCGCTGTCTTTAGGGTATGCTTCCCCAAGTGGGGTGGGCATCCCACTTCCTGAGAATGAGACACTCAACTTCTCCTCCTTCTCTCTCCCTTACCTGAGCAGTGAAGGGCTCGCTGTGATGTTTCCAGCGATAGTGGCTTCTCGGTGTTGGACTAAAGCTTCAGGCTGTAATGATGGGATTTCTGGCACCAGTGCGGTGGGTGGAAATGTGCAGGATTAGATTCTTCTGGTATCCTTGAAACTGTAGTGCACTGGCTTCTATCAAGCTGTTGGGCTGGCCTGGTGTTAGAATATTTCCCAGCCCTCAAAGACATCATAAATTGTACGATTCACATCATCAGGGCTCTGGGATTCCCTGAAATGGGCCCAACTACGTGAGTTTGCCAGGATTTTGTGGGAGCACGGAGGAGAATGAGCTGGTGTGCTCCTCACATGCGAAGTACCATTGCGACACAGGGGTATTCGCATTTATCACACTGGCAGAATCTCCCCGGAACCAGAGAAAGCTTCAGCCAGAAGAAATCTCACGAAAGCCAGTTCATCTGCATGGCACGGTGTTTTTTCAAGCATCAGTGTGAATCAGAATCACTTGGAGGGCTTGTTAAAACACGGAGCACCGGGCCCCACGTCAGACTCTGATTCAGTAGGTCTGGGGTGGGCTGAAGAGTTTGCATTTCTAACAAGTTTTTGGGTGCAGCCACCGCGGCGGCGGCTGCTGCTGCTGTTTCGCGAAGTGCATCGGGGAAGCCGTGGGTCCCATGCTTTGTATTTCCCACACCAGTCTCCCGTGGCCCTCTGCCACCTTGTGTGAGGTAGGTCCTTCCCAGATGGAGCAGCAAGTTCAGGAGGTCTGTGGTTGCTGAAGGTCACCCCACTGGCGCCGAGCAGAGCTGGGATTCCGAGCCTGTCACTCTTCTTGCCCTTTCTCTCGTTCTAACGCGTACCATTGCCAAGTTGTAGGAGGTCAGCGAAGTGTGGTCGGAACAAGAACCTCAACCTTCCAACTCCTTCTGTAGGATTCTTTTCATTCCCTTTGCCTTCAGCAGTCTACAGTGAGCTATAATAATTGGGGTATTCTGGAGATTTAGGGAGAAATATTTGGAGAGGGAAAGTGAAAGGGCTGGGGGGTGGGTGGGGAGGGGAAGAACCTTCCAAGAAGGAAGGTCTCTAAGGGATGAGAGGAGCCCAGTCAGGCAGGGTCTGGGAAAGGAAGCCAAGGAGAGGCCTTGGGAAGGGAAGGGAGGGGAGGGGAGGGGAGGGGAGGGGAGGGGACGGCAAGGGAAGGCAAGGGAAGGCAAGGGAAGGCAAGGGAAGGCAAGGGAAGGGAAGGAGAGCAAGCTGTGGGTAGAAAGTTAAGAAACCGAAAGGCCTTTCATACCACTTACACATTGAGCTTCATGGGAAAAGATGTCCAATGTTCTGTCTGTTAGCTCCTTGGTTTTACTCTGCCACATCAAAGGTCTGGTCTGTTTCTGATGTGGTGTGTTTGCAAAAACCCTCCCATCTGCCCTGGCATTCTTTGTTATTTACCATTAGACTAGTGTCAGTATTTGAAAAAGTATGGAGCGCTTGCTATGTTTCCCTTTCAGCCCATGTGTTTCTTGTATTTATCAAAATGGAACACTAACAAATATTTATTTGGTTTTATAAGACATGTTGACAATAAAGACTACCATGTGTGACTCCCTGCCGTGGTGGTTATTTTGCTCGATACGTGATTGACTAAGATGTCTTCAGTGTATTATAAACACACATTAAAAATAGCAACCTAAAAAAAAAGATAAAACTGGCAAAGGGAAAGGTCCATATTTTTGGATGTGATACAGTGCCAACCTGGTTATTAGAACATGAAGCAGATAATCCTTAGTGAGTTATCTAAGTTTGTATAATGAGTCTTCTTCAAATAAGTATTTTTGGCTCCTGCAATGTTCCTCTTCATTTATAAAAGTTTCTCAAATTGGAACCTTTTAAAAAGGGGCATATTTTTTTCCTGTGCGTATGTTCTAATAACCTAGGATATTTAAAGATCTGGCCAATTTTTAAAAAAATGTTTATTTATTTATTTTGAGAGAGAGCGAGAGAGAGAGAGAGAGAGAGCACGCACAGGAGCAGGGGAGGGGCAGAGAAAGAGAATCCCAAGCAGGCTCTGCGCTCTCAGTGGGGCTCGAGCCCACGGACCATGGGATCATGACCTGAGCTGAAATCAAGAGTTGGACACTTAACCTACTGAGCCACCCAGGCATCCATAAAAGATCTGGCTATTTTATCAATTTTCAAAAGCAAGGTCCAATTTCAATTTTTGAAGGAATTAAAATTTTTAAAAATTTATTTATTTTTGAGAGACAGAGCACAAGCAGGGGAGGGACAGAGAGAGAGGGAGAGACAGAATCTGAAGCAGGCTCCAGGCTCAGAGATGTCAGCACAGAGCCTGACACGGGGCTGGAAATCACAAACTGCGAGATCAAGACCTGAGCTGAAGTCAGATGCTTAACTGACTGAGCCACCCAGGTGGCCCTTAAAGAAATTAAAAAAAAAAAATTATTTTAGAGAGAGGGAGGGAGAGTGTGCACGGGCGGGGGAGAGGGAGAAAATCCCAAGCAGGCTCCATGTTGCCAGCACAGAGCCTGACAGGGGACTCCATCCCACAACCCTGGGATCACGACATCAGCTGAAATCAAGAGTCGGTTTCTCAACTGACTGAGTCACCCAGGCACCCCCAATTCCAAATTTTAGCAACTGTTTATGACTGTGATCATGAAACTAAGCAGAGGTTACTGCGTTTTTATATTGCCTTTTTGTCAAACAAAAAGAAATTATTCCTAAATTGGCTGAGTACTCTCCACTTTGTTAATTGTAGGGGACTTAAGGGGGGTGCAAATCACTCAAGATTTGTGCTGCTTGTTTCTAAAGGTTTTATGGGTAAAATTGATAACCCGAAGATTCTTAATATTTTTATTGTTTGATACTCAAGATTCACCAAAAGCATTGATTTGAAAGTTGAAGAGACTTGTCAGTACCAAGGATTCATGACTTAGATCTTTTTCTTAAAGTAAGAAACGTAAATAGGTCAACTGTATACATCTTGCCAGGTCTGACAGTTACTGGTGCCATTTAAATTTCAGTTTTTGTTTTGTGAATGGAATACTTAAACAACTGCTCTGAAGAAACAGAAAGGAAACTATAATGTTCGAACTATAAAATTTCTGACGTTTATTGACTCTGAATCTCCCGACTTCCTGTCCTCATAAATTTGCTCTTGTGGTTGATTAGATGCAGACTTGTGTTATTTTTCCATCACAGTGTGTGAACAGACCAGTTTTATTTCCAGTGGTTAGCTAATGCTTTTAACCGGGAGGTGGCTGTGCAGTGCTGTTGACTAAACCCAATGTTGGGTGTGTGTGTGTGTGTGTGTGTGTGTGTGCGCGTTCACTTCCACATTCAGCACGGGCCTTGGGGCTGCACTTCAGTATGTGTATGTAAATACCTATTTTACTATTATCTCCATCCTTCTACTTTATCTGGTTTGGGGTTATGAATAGGGACTGTTAAATCTTACATACTAAAGCATGTATGAGTAATTAAAATTAAGCAAAAATACATAGATTATTAAAAAAAAACCCCAATTGTGTTCTGTTATTTTGGGACTATATTGAATGACAGGATGCTGTTAAGGAAAAGGACAGCCACTATGGTGGATTGATATTAATGGGGTAAGTCAAGGCATAAAGGTAAGAACTAAGACCAAGTAGAGGAACGGCGGACTCCTGATAGTATACTTAAATGGTGTCCTCCCTCCTTCCCTTCCTTTCTCTCTCTGTAACTGCATGTACTTGAATTCATATAAGGCATATGATTCAACTTGATGGTATGTGTCAGAGGCTCTACAACAATGTTTTAAATCTTTGCAATAAATCAATAAGACGGGTGATATTACCCCAGGAGGGTAAATGGCTTCCCCAAATAACATAGCTAGTGGTCAGCAAGGCCAGGATTTGAGCCCCTTATCAATCTGACTCCAAAATCTAGGCTGTCCAATACATCATATTAGAATGGCAAGAACCTTTAGAGATCATGTTTTATAACCCAATTTACTTCACAGATGGGAAACTTAAGACTTGCCCCCTTCACTGCTTCCTTCAGTCAGTGTGGATAATGGGGTGTTGACTGTGTACATTAGACTCCTCCAGGATTTCCCAACTGGGGAAATGGAGAGGATTTAGTGCATCAGAGAATTGTAGATAAGATTTAAGAATTGGGTCAAGGGGGATGGGAATGAACCAGTTAGAGGAACAGGAATTACTTAGTTTGATGTGAAACGTAAATCCTGCTCTTCAAGTGAAGAGTTAGTTGATGAAGGATAAAGACCAGCTGGCCTCTACTTTCCATCTGGCGAAAGCAAGAAGTAAGGCCTTTAAATCATGCGGGGTGGGGGCTAAGTCTGTTATAATCAAGAAGTCCTGATAGTGGGCGGAGGAGTGGTGTTGGAAGGAGGGTGGCTAGGTAGGCTAGACTGATGAGCTGTTTTTGGTACGGTTTTTCTGTTTTCCTTGCCCAGGCTTAGAATAACATTGCCTCTCTCGATAACTACACTTAAGAAGGAACATCAGAGGGGCGCCTGGGTGGCTCAATCAGTTAAATGTCCGACTGTCGATTTCGGCTCAGGTTATGATCTCGGTTCCTGAGATGGAGCCCCGCGTTGTCAGTGCAGAGCCTGCCTGAGAGTCTCTCTCTCTCTCTCTCTCTCTCTCTCTCTCTGCCCCTCCCCTGCTCACTCTCTCTCTCTCAAAATAAACTTAAAGAAAAAGAGAAAAAAGTAACATCAGAGCTTCCTGCACCAAGGAATGTTTCCACCTTCTGATCTATCTTTAGAGCTATTTTCATGAAGCACAACTGATATTCCTTCTCTGCTCCCAAATGGCCCCACAGTAGCTGTTTGTAAAGAGTGGTCTATGGATGCCTAGAGGTAAGGTTGTAGGGTTACCTTACAAATATGGGATACCCCATTCAGTTTGAATTTTAAATAAACAAAAAATAATTTCTTGGTATCAATATGTCCTGCAAAACATTTGAGGATCTTGTATCTTGTCTAGTAATTCCAGCGGCAGGAGCTTAAGACCCTTGCAAGGGGTCTTTGAGATCAGATCTATTTTCATAGTAACGCTAAGACTTATTTGCCTCTTCTGTGTGTTGATATTTGCACCGATGGTACAAATCCAGCAGTAGTTAAAACTGCTGGTGTTTTAATACGAATCAAGGCAGTGACATCAATGTATACCGGTGGACATTGCATTATGCACAGTGTCTATATTTGCCTATTTTACTTAAGAATCTCCTCAATGAAGCAGGTACAAATTGTTAGTTTTATTAAATCTTAACCCTTCTGTAGATGTCTTCTTAATATTCTGGGTGACAAATTAGGACAGATCCATAAAACCTACTGCTGCATACAATAGTCGTCTTAGGTTGTGAAGGTTTGAGGTGGGAGCAGAGCGGGTTGCTTTTTCACGGAACACCATTTTTACTGACAAATTTTGGTTATTTATACCTAAGTTTTTGGCAGATGTTTTCTTGAAAATGAATGAAGTGAGCCAGTCACCTCAAAGAAAAAACTTGACAGTGTTTGTGCCAATTATAAAATTTGAGCTTTCAAGTGAAAACTAGAACTTTGAAAAACTTCTATCTACCACTGAGAGCTTGACAGCTTCCCAATATTTAAAGACTTTCTGATGAGATTGGTGGTGATAACAATGAATGTGGGGTTTTTTATACTGTATAATGAAATGTGTCAACATTTGGAAAGTCTCTGGAGCTCAGTAGAGCCAATATTTTCCAAATGACCAATGCATGATGTTACCAAATTATGCACGAGTAACAAGATCCATTCAAAGTACAACATAAACTGATAGATTTTAACAGTATGAGAAGTTTCACTGATCTGGTTTCAAATTCCACATTTCAACTAACCTTTAAAAGTCAAGTTTAATGTCATAGCCAAGAGGAATATCTATAATTATCTGAAAGGGCTATTAAAACAGTTCTCCCTTTTCCAACCAGAGACCTGTATGAGGCTGGATATTTTTCATATACTTCAACCCAACATCCTATCCCTACAGATTGAATGTATGAGAATCTAGGTGTCTTTTCAGCCAGACAGGGAAGAGATTTGCAGGAATGTAAAATAATACTATGCTTCCCACTATTTGGTTTTGGGAAATACAGTTACTTTTCTTTTCAAAAATGTTAACATGTTAAAGTGTGAAAAAATGGTAACATTATTTAAAAGGGAACCATAAGTGATTTTTAAGTGTTCTCCATTTGAATTTTGAATATGGTAAATACCAACAGACAAAATTGACACAGCAAAAGCTCTTTAGGGCCTACCATAATTTTTAAGAGTGTAATGTGGTCCCGAGACCAAAGATCTTGAGAACCGCTGGGCTACAGGACGACACCTGGACTGGTGAGCCAGATATTAGGGACATTCTGCCATCCCACTCTGTCCTGTCTTTGCAACCTCACTTATCATCACCATCTCCGAAGTACCCCCAGGAACCAGCCTAACCACCTTACTGATTTGTGCACATGTTCTGGACTCTTCTGCCTGGCGTTTTTGGTTCCTTTACCGGGAACACATGTCCTGACCTTCATCTGGTGGTTGTTGTGTCCCAGCTCTCATCTTAGCATGAAGGCCTCAGGATGGAGAGACTCATTGAGACCCAACTTCAGTTTGTTTAAAGGTGTATTCTGCATCTAGTCTTTAGAATCTGTTTGTTTATTTTCCTTAATTAGAATTCCTAGAGTGCCAAGGACCCAATTTTCCCCTCCGTTCATATGAACGGAGGGGAAATATATATACAATACTATCTATCTGTTATACTATCTAAGGGCCAAGTGTCCTGCCATAAACGTATTGGATTTTTGTAAATATTAGCTGACAATTTCTAGTGCTATCTGTGGGCTTTTATGATCCAGGACAGACGAATCAGTGTATTTAGTGCCTGCTGTGAGCAGAACACTTGGCAGTGGAGGGAGGGGGTTAAGGAGGTGATCCTTGCTTAAGGACCTGCGCCGTGGTTGGAGACACAGGATTTATAGCCAAGAAGTAATTAAACAGGACACGAGAAGGTATGTAACCAAAGGGATAGCCGGGTGCTGTTAGGCCTTTAGGGACAGGGAGGTGGAGGCAGAGGTGGGTGCATCTGTGTTTGCAGTGGCTGGAGAAATCAAAGAGGGCTTCTGGGAGGAGGCAGGGACTTCCTGGGGACTTGTTAAGTACGGAAAGTTTAGCTAGAGGTCAGCAAGGCAGGATTTCAGGTCAGCGAATAAACAGGAGCCAGAGCAGAGAGTCAGAAATGAGCACAGCATGCCCACGGCCTAATGAGACTGCTGACCATGGTGAAGGTGAACGGTGTGAGGTGATAAGGTTGAAAGCTGGTCAGAGGATTTTAGCTTGGCCATAGAAGGAAGGAGGAACCAGATTTTTTTTTTTTTTTTTTTTTTTTTTTTTTTTGTTAAGGAAGTGACATGGAGTTTTTTGAGCACAGGATGGATTATTGTGGAGGTGGGGCATCTAGTTAGTGATCCAGGGGTGTGAGGTGGGGAGGCTCTGGACTGGGGTACCAGCAAAGTTTTTTGAAAGAAAGCACATGCAGGGAACCACTTCCAGAATGTCCGCTGGGTGCCTTTAAATGGGAGTGTTTTATGTATAAGGGCATGGGGATTAAAGCCCCACAATAGTATGTTTGTGACATAATTGGGTCTTAGCACGTGTGGGTGATCTGGAGCTGAAATTTTTTTATTCTAGCCTTTCCTGGGGTCTTACTATCTCAGAGACCAAATAATCGTGTGGTTTTGGGCAAGCGCTTTAACTCCTCAGTGTCTTGGTCCTGTCATCTGTAAAATGAGGGTGTCAGTGGGCCCTGTCTCCTAGGCTTGTTATGAGAATTACATAAATTCATATGTGTAAAGTAGCTATACCAGTGTCTGGGATAGGAGGCCTTTCCAAAATACTAGCCGCTATTTATTTATTCAGTAATTCACATTAGTATGGGAATATAAATATTTAAATTACCTGTGGGCCAAAGCATTCAGAGCTGTGCTGAATAAAGCCCCCCTCCCGCCCCCCCCCCAAAAAAAAACCAACAAAACTCACTGGAGACATTGGCAAGATGGGGCTCAGAAGCTGGGATGGGATAATGTTAAAAATGCAAATTCCATAAACTCCTTGATATCTAAAGTGTAAAACCTGGAGACCCAAGTCACAATATAATCACGTCACTTCTCAGCTTAAACACCACTGGCTCCCACTGCAGAGAAGATAAATCTGGTTTTCTTAACAAGCCAGCAAGCCTTCTTCGACTGGCTTTGCTTCCTCCCAGCCTCCTTCCTCCCCCAGCCTCCGAGGACTGCGCTTCAATCCACTGCACTCCTGCTTATTTTCAAACACATCCCATCCTGGGCTTCAGGCTCCCCTGCCTTCACTCTTCCCCCAAAGCTCATTCCTCTTACCCCACTTATGCCCAATAAAATTAGTCACCTGTTTTTTAATAGGCTTTATTTTTTTTAGAGCAGTTCTAGGTTTACAGAAGAATTGCAGAGAAAGTACAGAGTTCCCATACACTGCCTCCCCCAACTGTTTCTCCTATTAGTAACATCTTGGATGAGTGTGGTACATTTGTTACCATTGAGAGCCAATGTTGATACATTATTATTCACTAAAGTCCATCATTTACATTAGCGTTTTCTCTTTGTGTTGTACATTCTATGGGTTCTGACAAAGGCATAATGTCCTACATTCATTACAGTAGCATACAGAATAGCTTCAATGCCCTAAAATTGCCCTGTGCTCCATCAGCTCACCCCTCCCCCTTCCCCCTCATCAATTTTTGAGAATCAGAATGCCATCTCTTCAGTGAAAAATGAAAACGTCTCAAATTACTCCATTATAATGAATCTCTTTGATGCTTGGGTAGCATTTTCTTCATACCTGTTATAGCTCCTATGTTCGCGTGGTGTTACAGATGTACATGCACTTTTCTTCCTTCACTAGATTGTATCTCCATGAGGGAGAGGATGTAGTGTGGATTTGTCCCGACAACACCTAGCCTGGACCTTGTTCTTTAAAAAAAATTTTTTTTAAACATTTATTCATTTTTGAGAGACAGGGACAGACTGCAAGCAGTGGAGGAGCAGAGAGAGACACAGAATCTGAAGCAGGCTCCGAGCTGTCAGCACAGAGCCCTATGTGGGGCTCGAACCCCCGAACCATGAGATCATGACCTGAGCCGAAGTTGGAGGCTTAACCAACTGAGTCACCCAGGCGCCCCAGCCTATAGCTTGTTCTTAACAGGTGCCTTGTGAGTGCTGGCTGCACTGAATCGTGAGGAAAGGTCAGGGTGGGATTTTGCAGAGTTAGGTCTCTAGAAGCAAGGCTTTAGGCCTAGAAGTCTCAAAGTGACAGATTAACGTGTGAATTTTATATTTGTGTCAGCACTCGGGGGTCTGTGGCTGGAAAGTTCTTTGAAGGCAACTGTCTTCTGTCCCTTCAGATTTGGGCTCAGAAGCAGCCTTCCATGAGGTGACCCAGGCCGGCTTTATCTTGCTACTAGGCCACAGGGCTCTTCCCCTGTCTCTATACGTCTCCCAAAAGAAAAACAAAACAAAACAAAACAACAACAGCACAAGAGGAAAAAAGAACAAGGGGCCTGATTGTTTTTATCCTTCCAGTCCCCATGCCTGTCTCAGGAAGGTCTCTGGAAAGCCTTCTGTTTGGTCCCCACTTTCCCTCCCCAGGGGGCCCCCAACAATTGAAGATGCCCAGCATGCTTTCTTTGGCCAAGGAGCACCTTCCCATAAACGCTTCTTATTTCTCAAGTCACGCTGAGATTTTTGCTTTATTTTTGCTTTAAAGACACTGTTCTCAAACGTTCTAAAACGCCGTAGGAACATGCAGATCGGAACAAAAGCAAATAAATCGAATCTTGTGAGGTAAAGCAGAAGCCCTTCTTCCAAACAGCCAGCACAACGCTAAATGAGAACTATCAGTCATCCACTAGATACAGTATTTCCCCCTCTAGACAGGAGCTGCCGTTTGCAGAAACCCCCCACCCCACACGCTAGACAGTGCAGGTACCAGGAAACGAACTACTTTTCTCAGCTACCACACGGGAGTCAGCGGTTTTAGCGCACTACCTACTCCTTTAAGCAACACTCGCAGTTCGAAAGACCTTGGCCTTTACTTCCTAGTACCTACCCGCACACACTCGTGGGGGGAGGAGGGAGAGAGAGAAAGAGAAAGCTCTCCCCCCCTCCCCCCCAACCCCCGCCAGCATCTTTGAGCCAACAGCGGCGCCAGACCCAGCGCCGGGCAGAGGTTGGAGGGGGCACGCTCTGGAAACCCGGTTAGATCTCAAGGTGCCGTTACCTGGGGGCAGTGAATGATCTCCAGACAGCAGGGCTCCACCATCCCCCCGCAACCAGAAAGAGCCAGAGGAAAGGGGGAGGGACGCCTGCCCCGCCGCAGAGCGTGGAGAGAGCCTGGCAGAGCCCCTCCGCACGGAGCAACGACCGCCCGCTTGCACCTGTGCTCCCAGGGGGCGGGGCCTCCTCCAGGTGTGCGGAGGGGAAGGACGCCGGGAGCTAAGGCGGGCGCGGCAGCCTAAGCGTCGCACTCCCCAGCGCCCTCCTCCCTGTCACCCCCAAGAAATGCAGGGGAGGTGCGGTTAATCCGCACCCCGCGTCCGCGGGCTCCGCAGGCCCCGCCCGCCTCGGTCGGGGGAGAGCGGGGAGCACACCGCGGCGCGCAGGGGGTTAAGCGGCAGCCGGCGGCCAGAGCGCGCTTAACCCTTGGGCGCCCGCGGGTCCTCCGAGCCAGGCGGGGTGGCGGCACCCCGAGTCCCACGCGGCGGCCACCCCGGGCGCGCGGGCAGAGCGGGGACAGCAC